>NC_053492.1:4962993-5262993 GCF_905171775.1 Rana temporaria | reverse complement strand
GGTTTGGGAGAATAAACATTTTGAAAATGAACGTTTTACCAAGATTACTGTACCTACTCCAAACCTTACCGGTGTCGATCCCGTTGGGATTTCTAAGAGACCTAAGAGCCAGTATGGCTAAATTTGTATGGGCTGGTAAATCAGCGAGGTTACGGCGTGAAATTTTGACCTTACCAAAAGAGAGGGGAGGAGTGGGGTTCCCAGATCCAATAGGTTATTACGAGGCGACACATATGGCCAGGACGGTTGAATGGTGTATAAAAGAGAAGGTCAAACCCTGTCTACGGTTAGAGCAGAAAATCACGTCCATTCCCCTGGAAGGGATGGTGTGGATTTATGAGGAAGATATACCATTGGAGGTAAAAAAACACCCAACCTTAGGAGCCACCCTAAGAGTAATGAAAAAACTTTTTAGGAGAACAAATCTCTCGACCCATCCAAGCCCACTCACCCCGGTATTGGGAAACCCCAGGTTCCAGGTGGGACTGGTAGATCCCCGTTTCGACACTATTAAAGGTCTAGGCTGTAGTAGAATAATACATTTTGAAGGGGAGAACCCAAGGACTGGGGAGAGGGGAAGGGAGGACGTAATGAGAAAAGAACTTGACCCTCTAAGACAAATTCAATTAAAATCTGCTATCAGAGCATTGAACCCAAGAGGATGTCCTCTTAGGGGTCTCTCAGGATTTGAGGAACAGTGTTTGAAGGGAGAAGAGATGAGACACTCCCTCTCTCAGATGTATAGTATATGGGTAGACTTGGAGGCCCCTAAGGAATTACCATATATACAAGTATGGGAAAGAGAGTTAGGAGTGAAATTTTCGGAAACGCAGAAAACAAAAATTTTCAATTTTGCACATAAAGCTTCCCTAGCCACAAGGTACCAGGAGGGGGGATACAAGATTCTAACCAGGTGGTATAAAACGCCAGTGGTATTAAAGCGGATATTTCCAGAAACTTCAGACAGATGTTGGAGGTGTGGTGAAGAGGAGGGTACAATGTTACATGTGTTTTGGACTTGTTCAAAGTTAAAAGATTTTTGGAAAATGGTTAGAGACACAATAAAAGAGGTATTGGACATAGAGCTAGGAGTTAATCCGGCTACCTATCTATTACTTGATTTACCAATGGCCATGACTAAATTCAAAAAGTCTTTGTTAAGACATTTCTTGACGGCGGCAAGGGCGTGTGTACCAATTTTATGGAAATGTACAAGCAGCCCGACTAGACAACAATGGATAGGTAGAATATCAGAAATCCAACAGATGGAGAAGCTAACTGCAGGTATAAGAGAGCAGGAGGATAGTTACAGATCGGTATGGTCTCCGTACATAAGTTATAGAGAGGGAGCTCTGCGGGGGTGAGGTGGGGGGGGGGGGGGGGAGGGAGGCGGGGAGGGTAGATGAAGGCCTTTCGTGCGGGGGTTTTTTTTTTTTTTTTTTTTTTTTTGGAGGGTAGAGGGAGGGGGGCGGGTAGATAAGGGATAGGGCAAGGGAAGACAAGAGACGGATGGGGGGTTGTTCGTGTTTGTTTGAATGTCATACAGAGAAGATATGAGGGATATAGGAATAATTTGTTAATTTGTGTTAAAGCATATCTAAGATATATGATATGGTTCTTCGGTATTGTTGTGCGCTAGTGAATTTTGTACAGAGAAGTTTTAAGCGTGCTAGGAATATTTTGTTAATTTGTGTATCAACATGCCTAAACCATATGTTATGGTAATAATGGAAAATATGCCTGTTTAAAACTGGAAAAAATATAAAATAAAGAATTGAAAAAAAAAAAAAGAAACACAATGCATCTTTTCTCCTGATGAGCGACTTAAAGTCGCGAAACGCGTAGAGATAACAACGTCATGCTCCAACTATATGTTACTACAATACCCCATATTGCATTTTATGTCTGTATATCCCGAATTTTTGTTCTGAACTGCTTTAAGCTTTCCATAAAAGTCCATGGGCCAGATTCAGAAAGCATTTACGTTGACGTATCTCCAGATACGCCGCCGTAAATTCAAATGTGCCCCGTCGCATCTTTGCACCAATTCACAAAGCGAGATATGTCCAAAAACATGGCTTCAGCCGTCCGACTTGCCAAGGCCGGCATATCTTGGGCGCATAGTTACGCTGGATGAATTCGGCGTTCCCATTATAAATATGCAAATGACCTAGATACGCCGATTCACGAACGTACTTGCGCCCGGCGTATTAATATACGCTGTTTACGTAAGGCATACGGCCGGCGTAACTTTACCCCTCATAAAGCAGGGGTAAGTCATGTTAAGGTATGGACGTCGGAACGACCGTCGAAATTTACGTCGTTTACGGAAGTCGTACGTGAATAGGGCTGTGTGTAAGTTATGTTTACGTCGTAGGCAGTGTTCGACGTATCTTAGGCATTTTAGCCGACGTGATTTTGAGCATGCACACTGGCATACGTCTACGGACAGCGCATGCGCCGTTCGTTCGGCCCCTCATTTACATGGGGTCACGGCTCATTGTAATACAACACGCCCACTGCCTTGATAATTTGAATTAGGCGGGCTTACGCCGGCCCATTTATGCTATGCCGCCGTAACTTAGGGTGCAAGTTCTTTCTGAATACGGTACTCGCCTCTCTAAGTTACGGCAGCGTAGCGTATATGAGATGCGCTACGCCCGCCGAAAGTTACGCCATTCTTTCTGAATCCGGGCCTATGTATTTTAACCTTATCATTTTTGTCTTTTTGTTGACATGAATTTGAATCTTGACATGAATTTGAATCTATCTATATAAGTATTTTAATTGTTATTGTATTCAATTTGTATGTCATCGACAACTATCAAATAAACCATGTTTTACTTAATTATATTTTTTACATTTCATTACTTTTGCTGTCCAAAGCTCCATGGAGTAAATTTCCTTTTTCTACACCATTCAATCTTGGGGTTCGCAGCTTTCTTGTCTCTCTGCATATGTGTCTTTTCATAGCTAATACTGTATAATTATGATCTTCAATAATGTAATATAGTTACGTACGATACATTATATGAAAGTATTAAATGATCATAATCTACTTCAATCATCCTTTACCATTTCAAGCTTTTCCCGCACACACTTCATTTAAAGTCCCGCTCTCCTTCGCTCTTCCTTTAACCACCAAAAGAAAGCTCTATCTGTCTGGAAAAAAATTATAATTTGGGTACAGTGTTATATGACTGAGTTATGATCGTTCAAGGTGTGAATGCGCTGAAAGCTAAAAATTGGCCTGGGCAGGAAGAGGGTAAAATTGTCCGGTATCGAGGTGGTTAAATGTACAGCGACCCTCCTATTCCCCGTCACATCCACATCCTATTATTGTGTGACCAATACCATCCAAATAATTCTTACTTTCATTTCCCAAAGTTATCCGTCTACAAGGAGACCTGTATAAATCAAATGACGGCACCAATGAGGATGGAGGAGGACCGGAGTCACATGACTGAGAAGATACTAAACCTTACCCTGGAGATCATCTACCTGCTGACCGGAGAGGTGAGGAGGATTCTGGGAGGTCACATGACATCACTCTTATCTCTATTAGTAAAACACAGACCTGACCGGAGAGGTGAGGAGGATTCTGGGAGGTCACATGACATCACTCTTATCTCTATTAATAAAACACAGACCTGACTGGAGAGGTGAGGAGGATTCTGGGAGGTCACATGACATCACTCTTATCTCTATTAGTAAAACACAGACCTGACCGAAGAGGTGAGGAGGATTCTGGGAGGTCACATGACATCACTCTTATCTCTATTAATAAAACACAGACCTGACCGGAGAGGTGAGGAGGATTCTGGGAGGTCACATGACATCACTCTTATCTCTATTAATAAAACACAGACCTGACCGGAGAGGTGAGGAGGATTCTGGGAGGTCACATGACATCACTCTTATCTCTATTAATAAAACACAGACCTGACCGGAGAGGTGAGGAGGATTCTGGGAGGTCACATGACATCACTCTTATCTCTATTAATAATACACAGACCTGACCGGAGAGGTGAGGAGGATTCTGGGAGGTCACATGACATCAATCTTATCTCTATTAATAAAACACAGACCTGACTGGAGAGGTGAGGAGGATTCTGGGAGGTCACATGACATCACTCTTATCGCTATTAATAAAACAGACCTGACCGGAGAGGTGAGGAGGGTTCTGGGATTCTAACATGATATTCCTATTGGTTCCTCAATACAGAGATTTCCTCTTATGAAGTCAGGTGATCATATGACCATCACAGTGCCTCCATGTGACTCCCTAAAACCTGAGAGACACAACATGGAGAAGATTCTAGAAGTCACCAAGATGATGATGGAGCTGCTGACAGGAGAGGTGAGTGGTGCTGGGAATTCTGGGACATTATCCAGTAACAGACAAGGGGTGTGTCTGGATGGTGACTGTATCATTGTGTGTGTCAGGTTCCTATAAGGTGTCAGGATGTCACTGTCTATTTCTCCATGGAGGAGTGGGAGTATTTAGAAGGACACAAGGATCTCTACAAGGACGTCATGATGGACAATCAGCCGCCCCTCACATCACCGGGTAAGAGGAGACTTTATTGTAAAGGAGAGAGCAGTACGGAGGCTCCACCTAGATCCCCCATCATCTGATAAACACATAGAAACAATGTATTCAGTCAGTGTGTGTGTTTCCTACAGATGGATCCAGTAATGGGAACCCACCAGAGAGATGTCCCCGTCCTCTGTATTCCCGGGATTCCACACAGGAAGGTCACACCATCCCTCTACATCATCAGGTAGATGAGGAACAATCACCGATAGTATCATTAGGATCTGTACATTATCTGCATTGTTACCATTGATGTCATTTTATTCTCTATTCAGAGTGGAAACCTGAGAGATCCTAAAGTTGAGGTTAAAGAAGAGATAAAAGAGGAGGATGATGAGGATGGGGTGGTGGAGGAGTCAGAGTCTCTAAAAGAACACAAAGATCTGTACCAGGACACCATGGTGGAGTCATCCAGCTACAGAAACCCACCAGAGAGATGTCCCCGTCCTCTGTATTCCCGGGATTCCACACAGGAAGGTCACACCATCCCCCACCATCATCAGGTAAATGAGGAACAATCACTGATAGTATTATTAGGATGTTTACATTATAAGGAATATGAAATGTAAAAAACAAAAATACACTACACACCAAAAACGAGTAAACTACAAATTTATTGAGCAATGGGCTCAAGATCCACAACATAAGTACCCTAACTATCCTCATAATTTCCTAACAACCTCCAATTATTATATAGCCTGGGTCTGGGTAATTTGTTTAGTCCACCACCAGTGATATACATGTGTGTTTTTAGTGGGCTGTGCACTTATTTGAATTGTTTTTACTTCAAGGGTTAATTTCACCTGGGTCATGTTGTTAGATTAAGGGGTGGAGTCTAGCCCTATGTCTATAGAGTGACAGCTGACTGCTCGACGTGTCCTGACGAAGTTCCACCCCCTGGAACGAAACATGTAGACGCAGGGATTTCCTTCCCCCCCCCCCTTTTTCATCTGGCCCCCATCTTAGCAGAGAGCTCAAGTTTTCCATCGGGGCTCATACAGCTGACTGTGTATGAGTTCATTGAAGAGTCCAGCCATCTATGATTGGATCAGCTGAACAGCACATGGTGCACATTTGATACTCATCAGGACTCGATCATACACAGGAGATTGGAGAGACCGGGTACACACGACTGGAGCAGCTGATCAGCACAAAGAATGTGAATCTCGTCTGGATTTCATCCTAATATAGGAGAGCTGTATTTGCTGGGAATAGCAGAGCGGACATTATTTCCATTTCTTCACTTGGAGGGGAGAATGAACCGAGAACTGTGAGTACTTCTGACGCCCACATTGGGAGTCGTGTCCCCTGGTGGCATTACTGACGGGTTGAGGTTGCCTGTTTTTTGTTGGGAATTTCCCTCCCCATCTCACTGGCTGCTTACCACTCATCTCTGCCAGCCCTCCCAGCCATTGTTATCAGTACGCTCCCACGGAATGTTTATCATGCTGGTATAACTGGCATATATCTGATCTCCTACACATCCCTTCATGGATCATCTATTCAGTTACTAGTCTATTGACTGTCATGTACAAGGCTCCTTCATACACCTTGTATTACCATTGCAGCAGCTGGACACCGATTCTTTGATATTTGAGCTCCCATTGCAGCCGTTTGCTTTTCCTTTCTGCCATTGAATGACCCCTTTGACTGACTGGTTTGTGGGTTTGTGTCCCACTTAGTGCTGGTGCCTCATTCGCCCATTGTGGCTTTAAGGTGGAGCTCCGCAGTCGATGTAACGAGTGTTTTATAGTGGGGTGGTTCAAGGTCCCTTGGTGTGGGGGAGGTTTTTGTTTAGGGGAGGACCATGGACCACCCTTTTTCAAGGGTGGTCCATGGTTCCGATCAGGGAGGGGTTTATAGGGGGACTCGGGTGGTTGTTAGGATTACAGTAAAACCTTGGTTTGAGAGTAACTTGGTTTGAGAGTAACTTGGTTTGAGAGCGTTTTGGAAGACAAGCAACATTTTAAAATATATTTTGACTTGATATACAAGCGATGTCTTGATATAAGAGTAGCGTCATGTCACAACAGAGTATGGGAACGCCTGATGCAAGGAGGGACTCCGCTGGGAACGCCTGATGCAAGGAGGGACTCCGCTGGGAACGCCTGATGCAAGGAGGGACTCCGCTGGGAACGCCTGATGCAAGGAGGGACTCCGCTGGGAAAGCCTGATGCAAGGAGGGACTCCGCTGGGAACGCCTGATGCAAGGAGGGACTCCGCTGGGAACGCCTGATGCAAGGAGGGACTCCGCTGGGAACGCCTGATGCAAGGAGGGACTCCGCTGGGAACGCCTGATGCAAGGAGGGACTCTGCTGGGAACGCCTGATGCAAGGAGGGACTCTGCTGTGAACGCCTGATGCAAGGAGGGACTCTGCTGTGAACGCCTGATGCAAGGAGGGACTCCGCTGTGAACGCCTGATGCAAGGAGGGACACTGCTGGGGACGCCTGATGCAAGGAGGGACACTGCTGGGGACGCCTGATGCAAGGAGGGACTCTGCTGGGAACGCCTGATGCAAGGAGGGACTCTGCTGTGAACGCCTGATGCAAGGAGGGACTCTGCTGTGAACGCCTGATGCAAGGAGGGACTCCGCTGTGAACGCCTGATGCAAGGAGGGACACTGCTGGGGACGCCTGATGCAAGGAGGGACACTGCTGGGGACGCCTGATGTAAGGAGGGGCTCTGCTGGGAATGCTTGATGTAAAGGGGGACTCCGCTGGGATTGCCTGATGTAGGGAGGGGCTCCGCTGGGGATGCCTGATGTAAGGAGGGGCTCTGCTGGTGGGAACGCCTGATGTAAGGGGGGGACTCCGCTGGTGGGGACGCCTGGTGTAAGGAGGGGCTCTGCTGGGAATGCCTGGTGTAAGGGGGGACTCTGCTGGGATTGCCTGATGTAGGGAGGGGCTCCGCTGGGGACGCCTGATGTAAAGAGGGACTCCGCTGGGGAATGCCTGATGTAAGGAGAGCCACGCCCATATAAGCCACGCCCACTATTCAGTGTAAACCACTCCCATTTTTCGCTGCCGTAGAGGGCCCCTTATCAGAATTTTCTTAGGGCCCCAGGGAGGTCAGGATCAGCACTGATTGTTACCATTGATGTCATTTTTATTATATATTCAGAGTGGAAACCTAAGGAAGTCTAAAGTTGAGGTGAAAGAAGAAGAGAGGTATGTGAGGGATGATCAGCAGTCTATGGAGGAGGATGGAATATTGAGGCTAATTCTAGAGGACGGCACTCTTACAAAGATCAGCACAGGTGGGTCATTAACACTAAATCCATTCCTCCACCCATACTGCTCACTGATTGGTCCAGAGTAGGGCAGGGACTGGGTGATATCAGCCCCGTCCTGTATTCCTGTATTTCTTAAACTTTCTCAACATCACATGGTTTTTCTGCTCTTTACCCCCACCCTAAGGTCAACTTCTGCTATTGTTGGTTGATTTTAACATTGCTTCTAGGCATGCGTATTTGTACTTCGGACAAAAGTCCGATGGATTTCTGTACACACCATAGGACTTTTGTTGCCGAAAAGTTTGTCCATTTGCAGAGCGAACTTTTGTCCGATGGAGCGTACACATGGTTGGATTTTTTTGAAAATGTGTTCATTTTGAAGTCTGTTGGCAAAAAGTCAGACCGTGTGTACGAGGCTTTAGACCCGAGTCACTGAGTGCAGTCTCAGGAGATGGGAGGCAGCGGTGTGGGATCTCTGCAACTTGTCTCATGTAAACATTTAACCTTCCACTGATTACTTAACCACTTGCCTACTGGGCACTTAAACCCCCCTCCTGCCCAGACCAATTTTCAGCTTTCAGTGCTCTCACACTTTGGATGAAAATTACTCAGTCATGTAATACTGTACCCAAATAAAATTTTTGTCCTTTTTTTTTTCATAAGAATAGAGCTTTCTTTTGGTGGTATTTTTTTTTTCACAAGAAATTTCTTTTGGTGGTATTTGATCACCTCTGGGGTTTTACATTTTTGTAGCTATAAATGAAAAAAGACTGAACATTTTGAAGAAAAAATTTAAAATTAAACATTTTCTGTGATAAAATGTATTAATTTTTCTTTATAAATTTTGGCCACAATTTATACAGCTACATATCTTTGGTAAAAATAACCCAATATAGTTTATATTATTTGGTCTGTGTGAAAGTTAGAGAGTTTACAAGCTATGGTGCAAATCATAAAAAATCACACCTGAAGTACGGACGGCCTATCTCATTTCTTGTGACCCTAACATGCCAGGAAAGTACAAATACCCCCCAAATGACCCCTTTTCCGAAAGTAGACATTCCAAGGTATTTAGTAAGATGCATGGTGAGGTTTTTGATGTTCTCATTTTTTTTTTTCACAATTCTTTGCAAAATTAAGATTTCCAGGGACGCCCTCCCGGCAATTGAGCGCTGCGCTGTAGACGGCTTTTGTCTATAGCGCAGGCGCAAAGAGGTTAATACAAATATTATGGGCCTGGGACACTCTATGTTGTACATTACATACTCCTGACCCCTACACCATATACTTTATGTTGTACTTTACATCATTCTGATACTATATAGTCCTATCTGTTGTATCTTATACAATATGTTGTACATTATATAGTCCT
This sequence comes from Rana temporaria, assembly GCF_905171775.1. NCBI lineage: Eukaryota > Metazoa > Chordata > Amphibia > Anura > Ranidae > Rana > Rana temporaria. The sequence goes on along the minus strand of NC_053492.1, from coordinate 5,253,790 downwards.
GAATTCTGCTCTCTCCCATCTACCCACTGCTATATATACACATAATATGTATTCTCTTTTGTTACACCCATTTCCTACCATCTGGACATTTTATATCTGATGATTTGATTGGAGCACAGCAGGAACCAATCTGCTCATGTCTAATAATAATCAGTTTGTTTCTATTTTAGTAGATGGACGGGAGATGAGGAAAACCTCAGAGGATTGTCTCACTTTGTCTCCAGACTGTAAAGTAGAAGATGAGGACATCACACAGTATAGTCCAGGAGAAAACCCGACTACCTCAAATGTCCATCCGGCACCACACAGTGTAGATGTACCATCGTATTCCGTCCTTCCAACAGATGAGAGGTTTTCCTGTACTGAGTGCAGGAAGTGTTTCCATTCTGCATCCAAACTTAACAGGCATAAAAGATCTCACACAGGTGAGAAGCCATATTCCTGTCCTGAGTGTGGGAAATGTTTTTCACAGAAGGTCTGTCTTTCCAGACACCAGAGATCTCACACAGGAGAGAAGCCGTATTCTTGTCCTGAGTGCAGGAAATATTTTTCACAGAAGTCTGATCTTTACGCACATCAGAGATCTCACACAGGGGAGAAGCCGTATTCCTGTCCTGAGTGTGGGAAATGTTTTTCACAAAAGTCCAGTCTTTCCAAACATCAGAGATCTCACACGGGGCAGAAGCCATATTCCTGTTCCGAGTGTGGGAAATGTTTTTCAGATCTATCCAATCTTTACAGACATCAAAGGTCTCACACGGGGGAGAAGCCACGTTCCTGTCCTGAGTGAGGGAAATGTTTTTCTGCTCAGTCCAATCTTAACACACATCAGATATCTCACATAGGGCAGAAGCCGTATTCTTGTCCTGAGTGCGGGAAATGTTTTTCGATGAAGTGCAATCTTTACACACTTTTCAGATCTCACACGGGGAGAAGCCACTTTCCTGTCCTGAGTGAGGAAATTGTTCCTCACTGAAGTCCTGTCTTCCTGTGCATCATGGATCCCACACAACCCTCGAGGTGTATTAGTGCCTTGAGTGCGGGAAATGTCTTGTATATGAATGTTGCTGGACATCACAGCTCTCATGTGAGGAAGAAGCACACCCTGATATACACCTCAGATATACTCCATGGCTGATCTTCATCATGTAAGAAACAGTTCATAAGGAGATCAGAGATCACCAAAGACATGGATGAAGTGTTGTACCATGTTGGCCATTGATGGCAGTAGAAAAATAAAAATTTTATCATTACCTCTCATTGACTGAGTACATTTTGTGATGAAAGATTTTACAAACATTTAGAGGTCTATTTTTAAAATTATTTGTGGACAAATGTGAGAAGTATTCATCCAGTCTTGAGAAATGTTGGTTGTAGTTTACTTCATACAGTGTTTTTCTCGTTCAATATTTTTATTGAAGTTTTTCATCAAAAAATACAGAGTAACAGTATAATAACTGTCCCAGCCTAAGGGGGCTAACAGCAACCCCCAGAAGGGACACATCATCAAATCATAGGTGAAGTACAATAAATGAATACAATATGACAGTGATAAATGAGCATCCAAGTGGCCAGGAGCAACATATACAATCTCCTGAAAAATATGAGATACCTGAGTCCTAAAATGACTGGAGGGGCCCTCCAAGTCAATGGTCCGGTAGGCCATAGGTTTCTCGCACAGGTCACCCCAAAGGGATCACGCTGTGACCCGTACGATCTCCCCACAACCCCAGCCGGACCCCCTAGAACCATCTTCCCCTTCCCTGTCTATCTCTAGCATCTGGAGCGTGAGATACTCATCTGGAGGAGTTGCCCCGGGTGTTGTCGATGATGTATGGTATGTAAGCCCTAGACACGTTTCCAAGCTATATTCACACAAAGTAAAACCAATAAGATTATATTAAATCGGGCTATCCCCTCAAAGTAGTCTCTGAGGAGGCAACTTAAAACCTTAAAGAGGAAAGGAGAAGACTAGAGAAAAAAAAAGGGGGAGTATTGATATAGCATCGATGGGAGGAAGAGGAAAGAAGAAAATCTTCATCCAGTTTACACATCTTGGGGAGAAAGATGACCCGGGTATAGAGGGACTTTGATGTAAGCTGCCCAAGGTTCCCACGTGGCCTCGAACCTAGGGACCCTATCAAAAAGTTTTGCGGTAATCTGCTCTTGGGTCATGATCCAGAAAATCTTGCGTTTCGCTGCCATCATTGAGACCGTGGTTTTCTTCCATGCCCCTGCTACTGTGATTTTTGCTCCGAGGAGCATATAGAAAATCAAGCTTTGAGTGTGTTTGGGGGCGCAAACTATCCTGTGATTCAGAAGCGCGATGGAAGGGTGCTGGGGGATTCCAATACCAGTGACCTTCCGCACCAGGTTGAAGAACCTATTCCAGAAGCCTCTGATACGTGGACAGGTCCACTAAACGTGGAGCATATCGCCCACTTAATTACAGTTTCTGAAACACAAGGGGGAGGCATCTGGGTAGATTCTTGCTAATCTCGAGGGATGTAGTACCATCTGGTGAGAATGTTTACATTGGCCTCTATGAGACCGGTGTTCATTATGCCTTTATAAGATTTTCTAAAGTTGATGTGCCATATATCTGGGTCTTGTGATAGAGCCAGATCAGAATCCCAAGCTTGCGCATAGGCGGGTGCATGTGTTTCATTGGCCAATGAGGCATTAATGATTGAGATCCCACCGCTCTGATCCATAAGGTTGGAGCACCATTGTTCGTATGCTGTCAACTTCGGGGGGTTAAGCTCATCTGACAATAGTGTGTGTAGGAAGTGCCGGATTTGAGAGAATCTAAATCTCTCCCCATCTGGCATCCCCAATTTAGTAATACAGTGTTTCATAGTGAGCGGGCCCGTGGGGGTGAAGAAGTGACCTATTCTAAACAGTCCTTTATCAATCCACCATTTGAAAGCGGCAATATTTAGCCCAGGTATGAACTGTTGGTTATAGAACAAATGGGCTAGGGGCCTAAATGTGGATACTAATTTATTCTACTGGTGGAGAGCGTAGCAGAGCGCCAGTGAGTGTGAGAGGGTTGGAGCTAGAATGGGGGGTCTCCGCGAAGGGGGGCACCATAATAAAAAGACAATCGTGTGGGCAGGAACCGCCTGTCTTTCCATGGACAGCCATTCAAGCTTGGGACCTTTTGAGTAGACGACGAGATTTGGGTCAATTGGGCCGCCTGGAAGTACCACCATAAATTTGGGAGTCCCAGGCCCCCCTGTGTTTTGAGTCGAAAGAGGACCTCTTTCGAGAGACGGCGACCCTGTTTCCCCCAGATAAAGTGTAGAATATGGGATTGAAATTTTGTAATAGTCTGTTTATTCACAAGACTCACCTCTCGATCACCAAACCAGACCTTCAAAACTCGCTTCCATTCATGGAAACCCTCACTCTGCAACTGCAAACAAATCCCCAGGACACTGTCCATATTCTACTCTGCTATAGACCACCCGGTCCAAAAACACACCTTCTCACGTCATTGACAGAGTTCATCTCCACCTATACCCTAATCATCAAACACCTCCTGCTGCTCAGGGATTTCAACCTCTGGGCCAACTCCTCACTGGACCCCCTTGCCGACGCCTGCATCGACCATCTGGAAGGATTAGGTCTGCAGCAACTAGTACAGGGGCCCACTCATGCCTCAAGTCACATGTACGATCTCATTTTCAAACAAGATTTGGAAATCGACATTCTGGAAAATGAGCCGCAACCATGGACAGATCACCATGTTATTAAATTCACATTTACTAAAAATGCCCCCTCAACAAAAACTATAAAACCGGTGACAACTCACTGGACTAGATCTCAGAAGAAGCTCCACTCGGAACTCTTCAAAACTACATTAGGGAACAAAATAAAAACAAGCCAACAACATCAAACAGCCACATAAACACTTTACGCCATCAACAAGGCGCTACTACAGTCAGCCGACTTGGTAGCACCAAAACGCAAAACATGCACCTGGAAAAACAACGCCAGCTGGTTTAATGACCACCTGTCGTTGCTAAAGCAAGAGCGTAGAAGAGCGGAAGCAGCTTGGAAAAGAAGCGCTTCAGAGGAAAACCACAACATTTATAAGATAATGACTAAGAAATACCGCAAATTCCCTAAACCGCCCCCGCAAACTCTTCAAGCTAGTCACTTTGGAGGCCCCCAATTCCGATTCACAAGAATTTTGCAACGAATTATCGGATTATTTCATTAATAAACTTGAAAAAATCTGAAAGTATTCAGCAAAATAGAACCGTCATCAACCCCTCCCCAAATCACAAACCTAATACCCACATAAAACCGCCGCAAACAACTAATTTCACTCTAAAACCCATTTCCATCGATGCCACTAAAAATATCATAGGTACTCAGCGAAACAGCACAGCGCCCAATGATATCATCCCCACTAAACTGCTGAAAGAATGTGCCAAAATTTTGGCACCAGCTATCACGCAGCTCCTAAACCAGTCATTCAAGGAGTGCCAAGCTTGCTGAAACAAGGCATAATTAAACCAATTTTAAAAAAAAACACTGTTGACCCCAAAGATCCAAACCACCGTCGACCCATAACAGGCCTTAATGTCTTCTCCAAGATAATGGAGAAAGAAGTTGTACAACAGCTACAACATCACTTAGACACCCACAAATTTCTCGATCCGTTTCAATCTGGGTTCCGTCCAGGTCACGAGACAGAAACAGCACTGCTCAAAATATGGGATGACGCTCTTGAGGCAGCAGACGAAGGAGAATCTTGTCTTCTGGTACTGTTGGACCTAAGTGCTGCTTTTGACACTGTAGACCACGAATTATTACTGACTCGGCTAGCTGAAGTAGCCAGAGTCGCAGAAGGTGATTTATCCTGGTTCTCCTTTTTGGAAAACCAATCACAAATAGTGAAACTGGGGCCTTTCACTTCTGGAAATGCGGAGTCCTTCAGGGATCCCCTTTGTCGCCTGTTCTGTTCAATATCTATCTCCGCCCTCTTTTTGAAATCATCAGTAACCAGAAGTTACTTTACCACTCTTATGCAGATGACACACAACTGTATTTTCGTATATGCAATAAAAAGCATCATTATCTCGGACTAGAGAAATGCCTTACTATGATAGAAAACTGGATGACAAAGAGTTATCTTAAACTCAACGGCTCAAAAACAGAACTTCTCCTGTTTCACGCCAACCGAAAAAATCATCCCGCAACAACATGGACACCCCCGCCCATTCTGGGTAAAATCATCATCCCTAGCACCAAAGTCAAAAGTCTCAGAGTCACTTTCGACACCAAACATGACAATGGATGCGCAAATAGGGTCAGTGGTCAGTGGATCGCACCATCTGCTGCGCCTACTACACTGACTCACTCCCTTTATCCCAAAAGAAGACATAGCAGTCGTAGTGGGTACAATTATCAACTCCAGACTTGACTATGCAAATGCCCTCTATCTCGGACTCCCCAAATACCAAATCACTCGTCTTCAAGTCGTTCAAAATACAGCCGCACGACTTGTGACTGGCAAAAAAACATGGGAATCAATCTCACCTTCTCTGAGATCCCTTCATTGGCTGCCAGTAAAAGACAGAATCACTTTCAAAGCACTCTGCCTAACGCATAAGTGTATCCCAGAAAATGACCGACCCCCAATATCTATGCTAAAAGCTCACAAACCCAATCGCGTTCTGCGATCCACCAACCAAAATCTACTCCAGATACCCAAAGCCAGATACAAGTCCAAAGGAGAACGAAGATTTGCAGTCCAAGGACCTAGACTGCGGAATGCTCTACCAACCACCATCCGATTGGAGGTGAACCACTTGGCCTTCAGAAGAAAGATCAAAACCTATCTCTTCTGAGATCAAAAAGTTTACTCAGGGAATGGATACTAAGCACCCAGAGGCGATTCAGTTCGCATGTGTTGAGCTATATACGTTTTTCACTCACTCACTCAGTGTTTGGGAGTCTCCAATAATTTTTAATATTACCTGCCTGTGAGACCAGGGGGCTTGAGGAAGTTCCATCATCTCGGATGTGAGTGGGCCCAAGAAGTGGCTCAATCGGGAGCACCCGGGTAACAAGTTGCGTGTCCCGAGTGTGCATAGTGAGAGCCCGATGACATTGGTTTTGACATTAGGGGGGCAAAAATTCTTTGACTTCTTGGATTGTTGCTTTTGCCAGGCAGGGGTTAACCACTTAAGCCCCGGACCTTTAGGCAGCTAAACGCCCAGGCCAGGTTTTGCGATTCAGCACTGCGTCGCTTTAACAGACAATTGCGCAGTCGTGCAACGTGGCTCCCAAACAAAATTGACGTCCTTTTTTCCCCACAAATAGAGCTTTCTTTTGGTGGTATTTGATCACCTCTGCGGTTTTTATTTTTTGCGCTATAAACAAAAATAGAGCGACAATTTTGAAAAAAATTCAATATTTTTTACTTTTTGCTATAATAAATATCGCCCAAAAACATATATACATTTTTTTTCCTCAGTTTGGGCCGATATGTATTCTTCTACCTATTTTTGGTAAAAAGAATCGCAATAAGCGTTTATCGGTTGGTTTGCGCAAAATTTATAGCGTTTACAAAATAGGGGATAGTTTTATTGCATTTTTATTTTTTTTTATTTTTTTTACTACTAATGGCGGCGATCAACGATTTTTTTCGTGACTGCGACATTATGGTGGACACTTTTGACACATTTTTGGGACCATTGTCATTTTCACAGGGGGTGTGGTTGTAGGTCTGACATCATTGATCGTGTCTCCCTATAAAAGGGATGAAGCACGGGGAAGCCGTGTTTACATACGGCTCTCCCCGTTCTTCAGCTCCGGGGAGCGATCGCGAGGGGGCGGCTAGAAACAAATAGCCGTGCCCTCATCCCGGATTGCTCTCTGAGGCTTACCGACCGCCGCATGTACCAGGGGGTCCCGATGCGGGCACGTTGTTCTGCCTGTACGTGCCATTTTGCCGATGTACATGCGGCGGTCGTTAAGCAGTTAAAGGGCTAGGCTTTAAGGGCTAGGCAGAGAAGGACGTTTTGCAGATGGGGCACCCCTGGAGGTAGATGAGTGCGAGAGTTCCTGGGTGATGATGCCCAGACGGGTAAGAAGGTGCTCCCCTTCCTCAAAGGAGGAGAATCCATAGGGCTTCTTCTGATAGGAAAAGTTCAGGCGTAAAGGGAAAGCCCATCTGTATGTTATTTCCTTTTGGAAGAGAACCTGGCGCAGTGGTTTAAGAGCACGCGTTTCTGTACTGTAAATGGAGATAAATCCGCAAAGATCTGGATTTGGTGACCCTAAACAAGGAGCTTATCCTTGTTCCTGGATGCTTTCATTACCCTCTCTTTGACCTCATAATAGTGGGGCTTAACTATGATGACCATCCTTGCGTGGTGGCTGTAGGGCCCTGTGAGCCCTGTCCAGCTCCATTCTGTGCTCCGATATGTCAGGTATCATGTCCCTGTGTAGCGCACGGATCGCAGTAGGTGCATCCGTCACCCTTTCAGAGAGGCCCAAATCCTAAATTTATAACGTCTGGACCTATTCTCAAGGTCATCGATTTTGTATAGGGCCATCTCTAGTTGATCCTGGAGGTCTTGGATTCTGGCAGTGTTTTGGTTAATTCTCCCTGCGGCCTTTAAACTGCATCAATCCTGGCCCCCATTTGTTGTAAATCAGCATGTATAGAGGAGGTGATCTGGGCAGCCGTTTGGGCCAGGCCCCTGGTGAGCATATCTAAAAAGGCCGCCATCATGGTGGAGAAGTCAGCAGGGGAATGAGGGGAGAGGTGCGAGCCTGTGTCTGGAGATGCTGAGAAGCCACTTCTGGGAGTCATGTGCATTCCCCCAAGAGTCCGGTCCAGAAGGGACTCTGTGGATGCCGGGGAGAGCATAGCCATTTGTGGGGTACTCACAGTGTTATGTTCCTGTGTGGGGGCAGACGTTGTCTCTGCGTCCTGATCCGCAAAGGAATCTTCCTGGAACTCTGCATGGCCTCATGAAGTCGCGGCCGCCATCTTGAGAGGTCCAGGCTGCTGTGTGGAGCTTTCCAGCTGGAGGGAAAGGTTCCTCCTCACGGCTCCCGCATACATCAGGTGTTTCCCCGGGTCGACGAGCGAAGAAACCAGCGCTTCAGGTGGGCTCTGTCTGCTGCGACGGCTGACCGAAACGGTGCGGAGCTCTGTGGCTATGTGGCCATCTCGGAGAGCCTCGCACATGCGCCTCCATACAGTGGTTTTCTATGATCATTTGCTCCATCTAGTGTCCATAATGCAGTATTGCACTATTCTTTATTTTTTTAGGTATTTCTGGAAAAATGCCATATTATGGCTGTAAGGTTGCTGTTTCAACTAGACCCGGGTTTTAAGGACAATCTGGATGTATGGAGGCTTCCCAATGCATTGATAGTGAAAACATCCACACGCACATATGGTATGTCCACACACACTTTATTTTCTAATGCGTACTTGATCATAATCAAATCATAAAAGAAGGGAACGCCCTTGTCCCAGCCAATCATATATAAGTTATTTGGTTATACAAGTAATATTCGTCACAATTATACATCGTGTGTAAAATATAACAATCTGTATTCTGGGCGCCTGGCTGATCCTGGTTCCTACTGCAGCTTATCTAATGTGTTCTTTGCTTAGGACACGACAACATTGGCAAGGTTCCTGGCTTTTGTGTAACTAATTCTAGAAGCTCAAGGATACATCTTTATACAAGCATTAATCACTATGGGGGAACTCTAGCAAGCCGTATAATGCATTGATAGTATGAGGGAACTCTAGCCTTTCAATGCATTGATATTTATGGGGGAACTCTAGCCTTTCAATCCCTCCTTTTATTGCATAGGCCCTAGCCTACACGATCACTCATTATATAATTTCTGCTCTATGGTCAACATTGCCATGCTGACATTCTCACCCCTTTTCACATGGGGTTTAGTCATTTTCCTGGGATTGCAATAAGGAGAACAGAACATGTAACAATCGGTGACAAAGAAAAATATTTTGCAACTTGGGCCAATGTGCAGTTGGAAGTGGTCTGGGACCGAAACGGGGTAGCAAATTGGGGGCCAGTCTTTGACAATGTTCAAGGTAGTTGCACTGTGACCTATTCCAATACTTGGATTAAGTCCTCCAGTTGTGCGGCTTGTTGGTCCCTCCTTTTCTGCTCTTCTGTCGGTGCCTTTGGAGTTGGAAGGGGAAAAAGGGGGGTCGTCTTTATCAGGGATGCATGGATCCATTGTGGTCCCTGGGAAGTAAGTACAGCCGTTCTGGAGACCTTTTTCTACTTCGTGTGGGCCGGTAAAAACGGGTCCTATATGTTTTCTCACTGCGAGTTGTTTTATTAGGACTTTAAGTGTACTTACCAGATTTCTCACGTACTCTTCCTGTAGAGAATATAGGGCCAGATTCACATAGAACTGCGGCGGCGTAACGTATCGTAGATACGGTCCCCCGCCGCAAGTTTTCATCGCAAGTGCCTGATTAACAAAGCACTTGCGATGAAAACTACGCTGGCAGCCTCCGGCGCAAGGCGGGCCAATTCAAATGGGCGTGTGCCATTTAAATTAGGCGCGCCCCCGCGCCAGACCTACTGCGCATGCTCAGTTTCGCAATTCCCGTCGTGCTTTGCGCGCTGTGACGTAATTTTTTCGAACGGCGACGAGCGTAGCGTACTTCCGTATTCCCGGAAGTGTTACGCAAACGGCGTTAAATTTTAAATTTCGACACGGGAACTACGTCCAAAGCGTCTCCAGTCTCTTCAAATCTTTTTTTTATCCTCTGAACTTGATGCTGAGACACATTGAAGGTGTCTGCCACATCAGCAGTGGATCTGGTCTTCAGCCTCTTGATAATCAACACTTTAGTCTCCAGGTGAATCTTAGGCATGTTTGCAGAGGTCTAGTTGCAGTTGAGAAGGTCTAGTGTACTGGTGTTCTTTTTATACACACCCGAGACCTAATTGATCCATTATTAGTCACAGGTGAAGCTCATATAACAAGGCGACAACACCTATGTCTTGGCAAAAATTGACTCAATGGGCTTTACCAAGCTGTGAATATTAGAATACTTTTTGTCAGTTTCGTTTTGCACTGAAACATTATTACAAAAGCTGTTGGGATTAAAATGACCCATTTCTTGTAACAAAATCTTGATTAGAAATCTATTTTAGCTGCACTTCAGGTCAATTTGTACACAAGCGACAAGACTTTTGTCAGGGACTGTATATCTCTCTCTTTCCCCCTCTCTCTCTACAGTATTCTATATCTCTGTCTATCTATTATATATCTCTATCTATCATATATCTCTATCTATCCTAGTCTATATATCTCTATTTATCCTAGTCTATACTGTATATCTCTATCTATCCTAGTCTATATATCTCTATCTATCCTAGTCTATATCTCTATATATCCTAGTCTATATCTCTATCTATCCCATATCTCTACCTATCTATCTATTCTATATCTCTATCTATTCTATCTCTATCTTTATATCTATCTATCTATTCTATCTATCCTATCTATCTATCTATCTATTCTATATCTTTATCTCTCTCTATCTATTCTATATCTCTATATCTATCTATTCTATATCTCTATATCTATCTATTCTATATCTCTATATCTATCTATTCTATTTCTGTATCTATTCTATATATCCAACTATCTATCCATCTATGCTATATCTATTGATCCATCTATTCTATTTCTATCTCTCCATCTATGCTGTATATATCTCTCAATCTATTCTATATCTCTCTCCATATGTCTGTAGGCCCCATCATGGTCGAGTAACGTTGGGGGAGGGGGGGGTTGGAGTTTTGTTTGCGCCCCCCCCTAAAAAAAAATTGAGCACCAGCCGCCACTGCTCCAAGTATAACTAAACTGTTAATTTCCCTCAAGTCCTGTATAAAGCGGTTACAGGGTTTATATAGGTGTTTTAGGGTGATATCCAGTATCCCCTCTTCTAGAAATGTATAAACTATACATTTTTGACTTTGCCTCAGAACAGGGTGTCAGCATCACTACAATCGCTCACTAATACACAGATTAGGCTTAATAAGCGTTCAAAGTGTTATGTTCCTTTAAGATGCAATGTTTATAAAAACCCTCTGTGATTTTTGTCCAAATGCCAATATTTTGCACGGAGATACCCTAATATGTGGCTGTTAATGTGCAAAAATCAGTTTTTCCAAATAAACTTCCTGTTAAGAGATATACCCATTTGGTATAATGCCAACTATTTTTATTTGACTCACCCCTGATCCCAGTGTGGCTCCTATAGGGTGTACATTGGATGAGTCCTATATAGTCAGGTCTCGGCTCATCCTGCCTCTTCTCCTTGTCCCCCATCTCACTTGGGTCTCCTGTTTCTGTCATGAACGGGGGGTGGGTGGGGGGTGGATTATACTTGATTTAACTTGGGCTCTGATCCTAGTGTGTTCAAATCCGTGCTCTGCCATTTCCAACCCATCTCTTTCCAAAAAACGAACTCTACATACATATACAATGTTTACCTAGCAATATAAACAGTACAAATAATAAGTGCACAACTTCCTTTAATATTCCGGCATTCTCAACCAACCCGGTCACAGAATATTTTTAATTCGTTCCCAGAGGAAAATCTCTTCTTTGCCTTCACAAGTACGAAAGGAGGGGCGATTTCCTCACAGAGAAACCCGAGGGTGGGGGCTTCTGTGGAGGAGCTCCTCTTCACTCACACTCAACATTTTTCTAATGCTTTATTTTTGTATTAGCCAATGGACTCCAGACACTGATTACTTATTAGCCACTGATAACAAAATTTAATGACAATAACCGTTTGCCATTGTGGCCACTCTTATGTTAAAAGCGGGGTTCACTTATCTTTTTGGTCTGGGGTGTCCATTGACCCTCACTGTCAGCATTTGTAAGTTTTCACATTAACTTATAGAACACCTTGGCTCATAGAGGTACAAGACTTTCCTGTACCTTCACATAATCACAAATCATAATCACCTGGCTTTTAGACAACTCATACAAACAGATTATTTTATATTTGTCACGCGACAGAGGTCTGAGTTTTTTCCTCCCTCACCCAGAGTTTTTACCACTACTTCTTAGAACAGTTAAACTGTTGAGGTCTAACAAAAATTACAGATCCTACATAAAACGGAGCGGTCATTTAGCATTCCAAAATGCTCAGACCCGCCTCATGAGTCCATATATTTTTGAAACATGCCCAGTTTCCCCTGCTTTCTATCTGCAGGCTTTGGCTGAGGTGAGGAAGGTTTTGAAAAAACTAGTGCACAACCAGGACATGTGAATGATATTTATAATATCTTAGTCACTTCATGCAACAGAGAATGATTTTCAGTTACAAGGTCAACCTGTCCTTCAGTTTGTACCTACTTAAAAATACAGTACTGTCTTAATTAGGTTTCTCAAAACCTTTACAAAACTCACAGAGTCTTTTACTATGTGCTTCCAAAGCACCATATATGACCAACAGAGTTATACAGATGGTTGCAAATTAGCCCCTTCCAGGGTAGACTTGCCCCTGACCAGGTTGACCTTTAAATCATCTTTTACCAGATGATTTATTCAAAATGTATGTCTTCTACTTCCTTTGTAAAGCCTGTTTCTAAAAAGTGCGTGTGGGTACAAGGATCTACCATTCCTATCTATAATTAGCCTCATATCCTTTTGTGTAAAACTTCTGCCCCTACATGCCTTTTTTAGTGGGTTTGGGACAGTTCCGGACAATATCATTGATTTCATGTAACTCTAAGGCCCCGTACACACGACCGGTTTTCTCGGGAAAATTCAGCAAGAAACTCGATGGGAGACGTATTCTGCCGAGAAAACCGGTCGTGTGTACACTTTTCGCCGAGAAACCCGTCGGGAAACTCGTCGAGCCAAAAAGAGAGCATGTTCTCTATTTCCTCGTTGGGCAATGGGAACATTTGGCTCGACGAGTTTTCTGACAGCCGAACAAGGAACTCGACAAGCAAAACGATGTGTTTTGCCCGTCGAGTTTCTCGGCCGTGTGTACGCGGCCTAATACTCTTAGTACTAACATCACCCACCGTTAAAAAAGTGTATTGTCCGGGTTCGGGGGAAGCAGACCTTTGGTAAGTGGGATTCAAGTTATTATGAAAAATATCAGAAGGATCTAAATCAGGGGTTTCCAAACTTTGTAAAGAAAGGGCCAGTTTACTATCCTTCAGACTTGAGGGGGGCTGGACTGTGGCCTTTTGGGAGTCAAACATGTTCAGGTGTCCAGAGGGAGTAAACAATACCATATCTTTGGTGTCAGTGGGAGGACTAGTACCCCATAGTTGGTGTCAATGGAAGGAATTGCACCCTTTTGATGGTGTCAGTTGGAGGAATAGTGCCCCATTTTTGGTGTCAGCAACAAACATTATTCCCCATTGTTGTTGTCAGTGGATGGAATAGTGCCCCAAGGGCTGGATAAAGGCAAGCAAAGGGCCACATCCAGCCCCAGGGCCGCAGTTTGGAGACCCCTGATCTAAATAATACGATGACCGGGGACAAACAATAAAAGAGTTTCCCTGTGTATGTACCTGACTCCTGAGTCCCTTAACCATTAATCCTTCCTGGAAAACTATTGGTATGTGTTGGTTGAACCTCAATACCTGGACTCGGGGCTTACCTTCAGGAAATAATGGACCCTTACCGATCCTTGAATGATACCCTCCCGGTACACTTGCTATTAAATATGTGTGACTACCGTAATAACAAAACAGTACACCTACAACACATTCAGAACATCTATGAGACATTAATAATGTTCTTATAATCTAAAATATGGCTGATTACTGTAATAGCAAACTAACAGTTCACTCACACACTCTGTGCTCTTACCAGGCACCAACAATATTCTTTTACCTCTATACAAGATTATACTTATACTTCTATGCAATAGAAAGATAAGCAAAAGCAACCTGAGATATCGGAACAACGTGTCAATCTATTTTGTGTATACACCTTTAAATTTCCCTTAATAGCCACCCAGGACTATGAGATCCGTCTAGGATCTATTTATATGCGTTTCCAAAACGCTCTGTGTTTCCAAAACACTTTGGGCCAGATTCTCGTACGCTCGCGTAACTGTGCGGGCGTAACGTATCTGATTTACGTTGCGCCTCCACAACTTAGACAGGCAAGTGCTGTATTCTCAAAGCACTTGCTCCGTAAGTTGCGGCGGCGTAGCGTGAATCGGCCGGCGTAAGCCCGCCTAATTCAAATTTGGATCAGGGGGGCGTGTTTTATGTAAATCTTCTGTGACCCGACGTGATTGACGTTTTTCCAGAACGGCGCATGCGCCGTCCGTGGAATTTCCCAGTGTGCATTGCTCCAAAGTAGGCCGCAAGGACGTCATTGGTTTCGACGTGAACGTAAATGACGTCCAGCCCCATTCATGGACGACTTACGTAAACGACGTAACTTTTTCAAATTTCGACGCGGGAACGACGGCCATACTTAACATTGGTTGCCCCTCATATAGCAGGGGAAACTTTACGCGTCGCAAATCTAACGTAAACGTCGTAACTTCACTGCGTCGACCGCGCGTACTTTCAGGAATTCGCGTATTTTGCTAATTTGCATACTCGACGGGGAAAACGACGGAGGCGACACCTAGCAGCGAAAAAAAAATTTGCATTCAAGATCCGACAGCGTAAGAGCCTTACGCCTGTCGGATCTAATGGTTATCTATGCGTAACTGATTCTAAGAATCAGTCGCATAGATACGACGGCCCAGATTAGGACTTACGACGGTGTACATTGCGTTGCGCCTTCATAAGCCCTTTGAGAATCTGGGCCTATGTGTGTGCTTCCAAAGCACTATATACTTGCGCTTCCAAAACGCTTCATGTGTTTCCAAAACACTGTATGTATGCGTTTGCAAAACGCCTCGTGCTTCCAAAGCACTGTATATATGCGTTTCCAAAACGCTCCATGTGCTTCCAAAGCACTGTATAATGTGCTTTTCCAAAACGCTCTATGTGCTTCCAAAGCACTGTATAATAGCCACCTAGGACTATTTAGGCTTTTCCAAAGCCTATTGTCTGTGTTACCTAAACACTTAACAAGTCTATACTTCCCCCACACAGATTTAAAATAAAGATGATCGTGAACATATGTCACGGTAAGGTAAAAAATAAATTTGACACCTACCGGACAAAATGCCGCGATGACCCTGTCGAACTACGCCAATTGTAAGGGAGGAGGTCAGTATGACCAAGATATGACCCAGTTGTTCCTTCGATCTCAGCTTACGGCACAAGAGAACACTTATGAACCATTAATGCACACAGAGACATAGAGTGATCTGATCGGATGTATTTTATCATGGCTTATATAAGATTTTACAAGCATTACAAGGCAATAATCTGGTCACACAGTAGTTGCAAGCTTTAATATGTCAGTATACATAAACAAGGTTGTATGCAGACATGTTCTCATAACAGTACAATCAAATACACAACAAAACTGTCAAGGAAAGAATCCTTTCTTCGAACTATAAAACGAAAAGATAACTTGCAGAAGTATAAAGATAGTATAAATGAGAAAAACATTTCAACATTAAAAGCAGAATACAAGTTAAATCCATTCTGCTAATATACACAACATGGATGCTGGTTTAGAAGATGGAGTAGAGATGGTTCATTCTCTTTCCTATATATATTATATCAAGCATAATTACACCAATTCACCCTCAATATTTAGATTTCTAACCATAAAAAGGGAGTTACACAAGTGGTTTAATCAGTATAAAAAAATCATGGTCTCCATAGACCATCCAAAAATTTCCATATTGGTTATTATTTATAAAGGAATATAAAAGTATTTTCCACGCAATCTTTTGGTAAGAAAAAGCATTACCCATAAAAAAAATGAATACATTCTCAACATTCTGGAATGATATTGTCGCTTTTGTTCTTATGACGATGGTTTGTCAACAGGGGCAATCATTTTTGGGATAAAGATGACTTGGTGAAGTCCACTGAAACTGAAGTTCACCTTTGAGAGCAGAAAATATATGGTTGTATATGTTGTACACAAAATCTTGACGACGTGCTTCATATACAACCCTTAAAATCCATTGACCTCCTGCCTTACTGTACTGACTGCTGTACCCTACCGTTTTTGTTTGGTCACTATTGCTTTGGTCTGAACAAGTATCATGCAAATTTGAATTGTGCTCAAGGATAGACAGCTGTGTCCTTGCTACCGTAGCATCAATAAAAAAATGATTTCTTTTCGGTTTGTATTTTAATGCCGTGCTATGGAATATTTCTAGATTTTTTGTGTGGCAAAATAAAGTAAGTCTTTTGATATCTCTAAGCCATGTTTTTCTTAGAACAATGTCTTTCAGCTCTTTGTAGGCACATGATCCATCGCTCAACCATTTCCGTGTTATATTGGATGTTTCACTAATTGGGGAATGCTTGCATTCTTTGTAGTGTTCACATCCATGCCATTGATGAACATTGATCACGTGACATAATACCGAACACCACTGTTCTTTTAATTTTAAAGCGTTGTGCTCACAATTCGCTGATGCCCACCATAAATGATTTTTTATGGATGGAATCCATGGTGCCAAATCAGAACAGCCTTCTTTTTTACTAGCAGCGCTAAGCTTTGCCTCTACCGATTTTGCCATACGTCCGACGTCAAACTGATGTAGAATGTTGGAATATTTTTCTTGTAGTAGTTCTCTAATGGTAACATGCCTGTCTGTGCAAATAATACGGACATTTAGCCCTTTGTCTTGCAGCTCATCTAGTGCTTTCACAAAGGCTTTGCCCTCCAGACCAATGGAAATAGAACCCAGTGTTTGTTGTTCCACAGCAAAGCCAACTATTTTTTGGGTTTTTGCTTCCATGAAAGAATAGGTGCAATATTTGGCATTGGAACCAGGGCTATCACATTGTCGGTCACCCAATAAACAGACTGCCTGTCCAGATAGTTGGGATATTGTATTATTTTGATCTAATTTCCAATGGTAATTGATCGCAGGGAATAAGTAGTTTTTCTGATAGTCGTAATATGTGGTTTTGGTAATGGACATCATCCCTAGTAGTTTAAGAAAACTTTCTATTTTCAGAAAATTAGATCCGCTGCATAGAGATGAACTAGCAATTAAAACATCGCCTACGGGACGGTTTCCGATCTTAGGCTGACTTTGCCAAAGTAGAAAGCGATGACCTTGTTTACAAATCGCATAAACCGACAGGCAAGAACCACACAGGTGTTTTTTAACTTTTGTAATGGAAGCATTGCAATTCTCAAACTTGCAGGGCACCATGGCCAATAGATTATCCAGACAACTTTCAAAAACTAAAAATTTTCTTTCCTTTGCAAAATCAGAACCAGAAAATGCAGATGTTGATTTAGAAGTCTCTAGTTTGTAAAATGTATCTGCATGCGGAGTACCTAAAAAGTTTTCTTTATTTTCTCTGCTGGAATCATTGGAAGGATTGGAAGATACATCATTGTCATCCACGTCAATATTTACTGATGACTCCTGGCTGCAAATCATTGACATTGGAGTCCCACTTTGCAATCCATCTGTAATTAGTAGGTCATTGTTTTTGTCTGGTATGCTTTTTTTCTGGTTTTCTTTTGTTAAATCAATATTTTTATTTTTTAATGAGCTGAACAGATCACACTGTATGCCAACATCTTGTGTCTGTGGACAATACTGTATGTTTTGATTATGGAAACCAAAGAACGGTAATGTTCCAATTTTTTTATTTTTAGTATTGGTATAAAAATCGGTCATAACACCCCTAGACCATGTACGTTTTTTATGTGACCGGAAAAAACTTTGAGAGGTAGTAGGTTCTGAAAAATTTGAATTTTCTGTAATACAGGAGAATTCTGACATGGCTTCACCTGCACTAGATACAGAGGGATTTTCAGTTTGCATGCTTGAGGGAGATGAAATAGTTCCGCTTGCGTCACGGTCATTGCATTTTTGATTACTCAAATTTAAAGAACTTTCTCTGTTCTGTTCGGTGCAAAGTTTCTTTTTTCTTCCCTGGTCATCATCAAAATCACTACTCAAGGTACCCGTAGGAAATATACTGGGGTACGCGTCTTTTTTCAATTTCATTTTTCCATCAACATTGTGGTACATTTCAGCTGAAAAATGCATTGAGCATATTCTATGTGAACTATTATGTTTACCTAGCCATATTTTCTCAACTGTCGCCTCTACATTGCTTTCATCATACTGACCGGTACTCATAAGCCATTGCTTTATACGTACTTTGTCTTTTTTAAAGCTATGTAAAATTATTTTTCCCTCTTTTATTTTAAGATAAGAATTACATTTTTTAACAATACAAGAAGGCATAATGAGAGATTTTTGTCTGATAAACAACTTAATACAATGCAATATGAATAGGATTTTTAGGTTTCCAATAAACAAAATAATGAAACACGTTTAGATAGAAAATGATGATTATCAATGCAGTATAGCTTGATCCAAAGTTTACATTTTCCAAAGGAATATTCCGAGGGATAAGTCACGTGCAGTAAAATTTTCTTAATTCTTCTGAAATTTGTCAGTATTTGGGAACCTGTCAAGAAATTTTTGGTTTTGTAATTATAATTTAAAAATATATTACAAAGTTATATGTATATTCTTCTATGCTTATAGATCTCTCTTTAAAAAAAAAAAAAAAAAAAAGGCTACAAGACTGAAGTCATTTTTTCTAACACAGTACTTTTTCAAAGAAAGAAGCATTGTGAGCTCTATAAAAAAGAAGATGCGAGACACAAATATAACACTTCACAGATGGTGACAAGGGCTCTCTGATTGACAACAGCCATCATATGATATGAAGGCTTATTAACAAACCTGGAACGTTGCAATCAGAGGGATCTGTCTTTGCAATGACTGACTATCTTTATTAACAAATTGTCAAATTATAGAGGAAGAGGGATAGCAACACAATTTAAATGGTGATGAATCTGTGATTGGCAGCTAGCTCCTTTTACTGTGCACCAACCTAAGTATCTATCACAGTGCAGACATAAGTAAAAATTGGAACGAGAGCCTTCTTTCACATCATTAAAAAAAGTCCCGCTAGCCGCATCTTTGGAGCAGTGTGTTTACCGCTACTCCACCGCTCCTGCCCATTGAAATCAATGGGACAGCGCGGCTATACCCTTTCTCGGACGGATAGTGAGGCTTAAGAGCGCTCCGCTGGTGGTCGAAATGCGCCGCAAATCCGCCCATAGCGTCGGCGGTAAAAAGAGCGGCATTTTACCGCCGACACTATGGGCGCCTCAGTGATAAAGGGGTCTTAAAGTGTATCCTAATTTTACTGTCTGCCATCCTGTGGTAAAGCTCTGTGAAAATTGATGGCGCTATATAAATCATGTATTATAATGCAATCATGTGCAATCCAATCCTGATAATACGATCAATTAATCAAGAAATTATACATATATTAGTAATTGTAGCGATAGTTCGATGGAGATGACATTGTTTGCGACACATGCAGATGACGGTGTGTGAGATAAGCGTGTCTCAGTAGGAAACACGCTTGTTTGTTGTAATGGGGGTATTTATATGTCGGTGTAAAATTATCATGTTTACATAGTGCTTGTGAGCCGGGTGATTATGAGCTATTCGGGTGGTGATGAGCATGTCCATGTGAGCCGTGTGGTGATAAGCGTGTCCGTGTGAGCCGGGTGGTGATGAGCGTGTCCGTGTGAGCCGGGTGGCGATGAGCGTGTCCGTGTGAGCCAGGTGGCGATGAGCGTGTCTGTGTGAGCTAGGCGTTACCGTGTTTTACAATATGTATGTGTTGGATGGAGATGAATTTGCATAATAAAAGTTTACCTTGATACTGCAATGATCACCAGCAGACAATTGGAATCTCAATACTCTAGTCAGGCAATACCCAGTCTATGGTAAGGTCACTCAAATTTTGATAACACCTATTATATAAAAAGGACAATTATTAAAATGTAGACTAAAATTTAATTTAAAAAAAATGAAATAAAATTGATTAGAGGATAGACACAGTTATTAAAATTTTTAGCCAAGGTTTTAGATAAAGTTTATTTGCCAACTGGACACAATGGAATGGAGATGTTTGTGTCTGCATGATGGAGATGACAGAGCACGCGTCTTGGATGGAGGCGACAGAGCGCACGTCTTGGATGGAGGTGAGTGCGTCTCTTGGATGGAGGTGAGTGCGTGTCTTGGATGGAGGTGACAGACGTGTCTTGGATGGAGGTGACAGAGTGCGTGTCTTGGAAGGAGGTGACAGAATGCCTGTCTTGGATGGAGGTGACAGAGTGCCTGTCTTGGATGGAGGTGACAGAGCGCCTGTCTTGGATGAAGGTGGCAGAGCGCGTGTCTTGGATGGAGGTGGCAGAGTGCCTGTCTTGGATGAAGGTGGCAGAGTGCCTGTCTTGGATGAAGGTGGCAGAGCGTGTGTCTTGGATGGAGGTAACAGAGTGCCTGCCTTGGATGGAGGTGACAGAGTGCCTGCCTTGGATGGAGGTGACAGAGTGCCTGCCTTGGATGGAGGTGACAGAGTGCCTGTCTTGAAAGGAGGGGACAGAGTGCCTGTCTTGGAAGGAGGGGACAGAGTGCGTGTCTTGGAAGGAGGTGACAGAATGCCTGTCTTGGATGGAGGTGACAGAGCGCCTGTCTTGGATGAAGGTGGCAGAGCGCGTGTCTTGGATGGAGGTGGCAGAGTGCCTGTCTTGGATGAAGGTGGCAGAGCGCGTGTCTTGGATGGAGGTAACAGAGTGCCTGCCTTGGATGGAGGTGACAGAGTGCCTGCCTTGGATGGAGGTGACAGAGTGCCTGCCTTGGATGGAGGTGACAGAGTGCCTGTCTTGAAAGGAGGGGACAGAGTGCCTGTCTTGAAAGGAGGGGACAGAGTGCCTGTCTTGGAAGGAGGGGACAGAGTGCGTGTCTTGGAAGGAGGTGACAGAATGCCTGTCTTGGATGGAGGTGACAGAGCGCCTGTCTTGGATGAAGGTGGCAGAGCGCGTGTCTTGGATGGAGGTGGCAGAGTGCCTGTCTTGGATGAAGGTGGCAGAGCGCGTGTCTTGGATGGAGGTGACAGAGTGCCTGCCTTGGATGGAGGTGACAGAGTGCCTGCCTTGGATGGAGGTGACAGAGTGCCTGCCTTGGATGGAGGTGACAGAGTGCCTGTCTTGAAAGGAGGGGACAGAGTGCCTGTCTTGAAAGGAGGGGACAGAGTGCCTGTCTTGAAAGGAGGGGACAGAGTGCCTGTCTTGGAAGGAGGGGACAGAGTGCGTGTCTTGGATGGAGGGGACAGAGCGCGTGTCTTGAGTGAGTGAGAAAACTTATATAGCGCAACACATGCGAACTGAATCGCCTCTGGGCACTTAGTATCCATTCCCTACTGTACATTTGCCTTCAGAAAATATGGGTTTTGAGTTTTTTTCTGAAGGCCAGGTGATTCACCTCCATTTGGATGCTGGTTGGTAGAGCGTTCCATAGTCTAGGTCATTGGACTGCAAATCTTAAGCTATCCGGGTGTCCGTGTGAGCCGTGTGGTGATGAGCGTGTCCGTGTGAGCCGGGTGGTGATGAGCGTGTCCGTGTGAGCCGGGTGGTGATGAGCGTGTCCGTGTGAGCCGGGTGGTGATGAGCGTGTCCGTGTGAGCCGGGTGGTGATGAGCGTGTCCGTGTGAGCCGGGTGGTGATGAGCGTGTCCGTGTGAGCCGGGTGGTGATGAGCGTGTCCGTGTGAGCCGGGTGGTGATGAGCGTGTCCGTGTGAGCCGGGTGGCGATAAACGTGTCCGTGTGAGCCGGGTGGCGATGAGCTTGTCCGTGTGAGCTGGGTGACGATGAGCTTGTCCGTGTGAGCCGGGTGGCGATGAGCGTGTCTGTGTGAGCTAGGCGTTACCGTGTTTTACAATATGTATGTGTTGGATGGAGATGAATTTGCATAATAAAAGTTTACCTTGATACTGCAATGATCACCAGCAGACATTTGGAATCTCAATACTCCAGTCAGGCAATACCCAGTCTATGGTAAGGTCACTCAAATTTTGATAACACCTATTATATAAAAAAGGACAATTATTAAAATGTAGACTAAAATTTAATAAAAAAAAATGAAATAAAATTGATTAGAGGATAGACACAGTTATTAAAATTTTTAGCCAAGGTTTTAGATAAAGTTTATTTGCCAAATGGACACAATGGAATGGAGATGTTTGTGTCTGCATGATGGAGATGACAGAGCGCGCGTCTTGGATGGAGGCGACAGAGCGCACGTCTTGGAAGAAGGTGACAGAGCGCGTGTCTTGGATGAAGGTGACAGAGCGCCTGTCTTGGATGGAGGCGACAGAGCGCGCGTCTTGGATGGAGGCGACAGAGCGCGCGTCTTGGATGGAGGCGACAGAGCGCGCGTCTTGGATGGAGGCGACAGAGCGCGCGTCTTGGATGGAGGCGACAGAGCGCGCGTCTTGGATGGAGGCGACAGAGCGCGCGTCTTGGATGGAGGTGACAGAGCGCCTGTCTTGGATGGAGGTGACAGAGTGCGTGTCTTGGATGGAGGTGACAGAGTGCGTGTCTTGGATGGAGGTGACAGAGTGCCTGTCTTGGATGGAGGTGAGTGCGTGTTTTGGATGGAGGTGACAGAGTGCCTGTCTTGGATGGAGGTGACATAGTGCCTATCTTGGATGGAGGTGACAGAGTGCCTATCTTGGATGGAGGTGACAGAGTGCCTATCTTGGATGGAGGTGACAGAGTGCCTGTCTTGGATGGAGGTGACAGAGCGCCTGTCTTGGATGGAGGTGAGTGCGTGTCTTGGATGGAGGGGACAGAGCGCGTGTCTTGGATGGAGGTGACAGAGCGCCTGTCTTGGATGGAGGTGAGTGCGTGTCTTGGATGGAGGTGACAGAGCGCCTGTCTTGGATGGAGGTGAGTGCCTGTCTTGGATGGAGGTGACAGAGCGCCTGTCTTGGATGGAGGTGACAGAGCGCCTGTCTTGGATGGAGGTGACAGAGTGCGTGTCTTGGACAGAGGTGGCAGAATGCGTGTCTTGGACAGAGGTGGCAGAATGCGTGTCTTGGACAGAGGTGGCAGAATGCGTGTCTTGGATGGAGGGGACAGAGCGCGTGTCTTGGATGGAGGTGACAGAGTGCGTGTCTTGGATGGAGGTGACAGAGTGCGTGTCTTGGATGGAGGGGACAGAGCGCGTGTCTTGAGTGAGTGAGAAAACTTATATAGCACAACACATGCGAACTGAATCGCCTCTGGGCGCTTAGTATCCATTCCCTACTGTACATTTGCCTTCAGAAAATATGGGTTTTGAGTTTTTTTCTGAAGGCCAGGTGATTCACTTCCATTTGGATGGTGGTTGGTAGAGCGTTCCATAGTCTAGGTCCTTGGACTGCAAATCTTCATTCTCCTTTGGACTTGTATCTGGCTTTGGGTATCTGGAGTAGATTTTGGTCGGTGGATCGGAGAACGCGATTGGGGTTGTGACATTTTAATTTTTCGCATAGATATTGGGGGGCACTTCCTTGAACACACTTATGCGTCAGACAGAGTGACTTAAAGGTAATTCTGTCTTTTACTGGCAACCAATGAAGGGATCTCAGTGAAGGTGAGATTGATTCCCATGTTTTTTTCCCAGTCACGAGTCGAGCGGCCGTATTTTGAACGACTTGCAGATGAGTGATTTGGTATTTTGGGAGTCCGAGGTAAAGGGCATTTGCATAGTCGAGTCTGGAGTTGATAATTGTTCCCACCACGACTGCTATGTCTTCTTTTGGGATAAAGGGGACGAGTCTACGTAGCAGGCGCAGCAGATGGTGGGATCTGCTGACTACTGACCCTATTTGTGCATCCATTGTCATGTGGGTGTCATAAAAAAATGACTCTGAGACTTTTGACTTTGGTGCTAGGCGTGATGGTTTGGCCCAGAATGGGCGGGGGTGTCCATGTTGGTGCGGGAAGTCTCTTTTGGTTGGCGTGAAACAGGAGAAGTTCTGTTTTTGAGCCGTTGAGTTTAAGGTAACTCTTCGTCATCCAATTTTCTATCAAAGTAAGGCATTTCTCTAGTCCGAGATAATGATCCTTGTTGTTGCAGATGCGAAAATATAGTTGTGTGTCATCCGCGTAGGAGTGGTAGAGTAACTTCTGGTTGCTGATGATTTCAAAAAGAGGGGGGAGATAGATATTGAATAATACAGGCGACAAGGGGGATGTGAAAGGATCTAGTTTCACTATTTGTGATCGGTTTTCCAAGAAGGAGGAGAACCAGGGTAAATCCGAGTCCGCGACTCTAGCTACTTTAGCTAGGCGTAATAATTTGTGGTCTACTGTATCAAAAGCTGCGCTTAGGTCCAACTGTACCAGAAGACAAGATTCTCCTTCGTCTGCTGCTTCGAGAGCGTCATCCCATATTTTGAGAAGCGCTGTTTCCGTACCGTGGCTTGGACGGAAACCCGATTGAAAAGGATCCAGTAGTTTGTGGGTGTCTAAATGATGTTGTAGCTGTTGTACAACTGCTTTCTCCATTATCTCGGAGAAGATGTTTAGGCCTGTTATGGGTGGACGATGGTTTGGGTCTTTGGGGTCAGGGGTGGTTTTTTTTTTGGAATTGGTTTGATTATGCCTTGTTTCAGCAGGGTCGGCACCGTGCCTTCCTTGAAAGATTGGTTTATGAGGTGCGTGATAGCCGGTGCCACAATATCGGCACATTCTTTCAACAGTTTAGTGGAGATAATATCATTAGGCGCTGTGCCGTCTCGCAGATTACTGATGATATTTTTGTTGGTGTCGATGGAGATGGGCTTTAGTGTGAATTTAGTTGATTGCGGCATATTTGTGTGGATATTACCTTTTTGATTTAAAGGGGAGTCGGTGGCGGTTCTATTTTGCTGAATAATTTCACAGATTTTTTCAATTTTGTTATTGAAATGATCCGATAATTCGTTGCAAAATTCGGAGCGTCTAGGAAGGCTGGGTTCATGGACTGAGCAACTAAATTAAAGAGTTTGCGGGGGCGGTTTAGGGCTTTAGTGATGATATTAGAGAAATTATCTTTTTTGGCTTTGAAGATTTCTTTGTGATATTTCTTAGTTATTCCCTTGTAAATAATGTGGTTTTCATCCTGTAGAGCTTCTTCTCCAGGCTGCTTCCGCTCTTCTGCGCTCCTGCTTCAACAACGACAGCTGGTCGTTAAACCAGCTGGAGTTGTTTTTCTGGATGCGCGTTCTGCGTTTCGGCGCTACTATGTCTGCTGTCTGTTGTAGAGCCTCATTGATGGAGTTGAGTATTTCTGTCGCTGTTTGATGTTGTTCAATTGTGTTTATTTTGTTCCCTAATGTAGTTCTTAAGAGTTCTGAGTGGAGCTTCTTCTGAGATCTTGTCCAATGTGTTGTCACCGGTTTTATTGTTTTTTTTAAGTGGGCGTTTTTAGTAATTTTGAATTTGATTGCATGGTGATCTGTCCATGGTAGAGGCTTATTTTCCAGTATGTTAATTTCCATGTCTTGTCTGAAGATGAGATTGAGTGTGTGACCTGAAGCATGTGTGGGCCCACATACTAGTTGTTGCAGACCTAATCCTTCCAAGTGGTCAATGCAGGCGTCGGCGAGGGGGTCCTTGAGGAGTTGGCCCAGAGGTTGAAATGCCCAAGCAGCAGGAGGTGTTTGATGTTTAGGGTATAGGTGGAGATGAATTCTGTCAAAGATGTGAGGAGCTGTGTTTTTGGTCCAGGTGGTCTATAGCAGATTAGTATATGAACGGTGTCCTGGGGGTTACTTTGCAGTTGCAGAGTGAGGGTTTCCATGAATGGAAGTGAGTTCTGTAGGTCTGGTTTAGTGATCGAGAGGTGAGTCTTGTGGATCACTGCAGGCCTCCTCCTTTTTGCCCCACTCTATTTTCTGTGAGAATGCGATAATTCTCTGGCACCAGTTCTCCTAGAATGGTGTTACAGTCGGCTGTTAGCCAGCTTTCGGTGATGAAGAGGCAGTCAATATTTTGTTGAACGATGAAATCGTGGATTTCCTGTCGGTGCTTTACTGCCGATCAAGTCGCAAGATATATGTTTTATCTGAAGTGTAGACATGCAATTTTTGACTGTTGATCGTCGATCGGTTCTTAACAGTTGCTCTTTCCTCAGTACTTTCTTTGTGGCGACTGGTAATGTTGAGGCGGATGTCCTTAGACCCCAAATGGTTTTTGCAGCGTATTGCAAATAGACCATAATAGCAAAATCGCTGAGGATGGTGATATTATTTAGGTGTTGATCACGATGCCAATCAATGATGGTGAAAATTACCAGTGACCCCGATGACCGATGATGGGTGGACCCCCAAACTACCCCCCCCCCCCCTGTTGATCCAGAGGAAGGCGGAAAAAAAACCTAGCCGCGCAACGCCAATCTGCAGTGACGGGGGAAAAAATTCCTTCCTGATCCCTCGGAGGCGATCGGGTGTACCCTGGATCACTACCAATGGCGGTGGTACCCAGGTTCTTACCTTTTAACGTTGATGCTTGAGGATCCTGCTTGTCCTAATGTCCTGCAGCTGAGCATCTTGTGGATGTAGTCACGGTCTGTAAGATGAAATACTTGGATAGGGGGCAAAAAAAGGGGATGACCTGAGGAAAGGGTGAGCTCTCCGCTGTGTTTGGAGGCTTTCTCAGGTGGGTGCTATGGTTTTTGGCTGATGAGGGGGGGTGGGGTAAAGGAACAAGGAGGTCTCTGTTCCTTGGGTGCAGCAAGATGGCCACCGGCCGGGAGTAGGCCCGAGCCGGGGGCTGTCCCACTAGGAGATTGAGGACGTTCGGCAGGGGGGGGCACAGGAGTGTGAGGCTGTTGATCCTTCTAAGGCAAGAGGGGACTTGGAGCGGCGGGATTTGTGGAGAAGAATGGGGATTGGCCGGATGAGCGCGGCGCCCCGCTAGGCCGCAAGCCACATCTGGTACTATTCCATCCACTGACACTAACTATGGGGTATTATTTATCCCACTGACACCAACGATAGGGCACCATTCCTTCTATTGATATAAACAATGGGGCACTATTAATTTCATTGATATCAACAATGGGGCACAGTTCCTTCCACCAACACCAATGATGGGGCACAGTTCCTCCTACTGACACCAATGATGGGGCATTGTTTACTTCCACTGGACATTTTCTACTCACACATGCTCCTCTAAATTCTCAACTGGCCCTTTGTTTAGAAAGTTTGGAGACCCCTGATATAGACTGATGAGGTGAGAAGGTGATTGGTGGGAAAGGTGACACATCTCCAAAATGAAGAGTGTTTTCCGGCCCTGTAAGAGGGGAAATGTTCTGCCCCTGAAGGGATTAATCTAGGTCTCCACACTATATATGTGTATATCATCATCTGCTGGAGATAAAAGACGTCACAGTGACTATGGAGGAAAAGGACGGACATGACGGGGTTACTGGGTGTAAATAGAAAATAAGATCTTATTACCTCCTCTGCTGCCACTTCCAACAATGTCTTCTCTCTACTTCCTCCCGACTCACCTCTCACCCAGAACTTCCTGTGTGTAGGTGACATCACTTCCTGTCTGTCTTCCTGATAGAAGTGAGATCACCATCTTGTGGAGCTCAGAGGAACTGCAGTCCTGAGAAATATATTGAAGTGGTCTTGTGCTATGTGTGTATGTACTGTATATCCTTATAGATGGGTCATCTTCACTCCCACCAAGGGGGAGAGAAATATATTACTGACTAGTCCAGCCTTTATCAGCCAGGGATCCTCCAAAGGATTCTAGGGGTTCCCTCAGAATTGATACATTTTTGTCTTTCAGTAACAATTTCATGATAATGTAAAAAGCTCCTGAGTGTGTATGAAGAGGCGGGGCTCCTGAGTGTGTATGAAGAGGCAGAGCTCCGGAGTGTGTATAAAGAGGTGGAGCCCTGAGTGTGTATGAAGAAGTAGAGCTCCCGAGTGTGTATTAAGGGGCGAAGCCCTGAGTGTGTATGAAGAGGCGGAGCTCCTGAGTGTGTATGAAGAGACGGAGCTCCTGAGTGTGTATGAAGAGGCGGAGCTCCTGAGTGTGTATGAAGAGGCAGAGCCCTTAGTGTGTATGAAGAGGCGGAGCCCCTGAGTGTGTATGAAGAGGTGGAGCCCCAAGTGTGTATGAAGAGGTGGAGCTCCTGAGTGTGTATGAAGAGGCGGAGCCCTGAGTGTGTATGAAGAGGCGGAGCTCCTGAGTGTGTATGAAGAGACGGAGCTCCTGAGTGTGTATGAAGAGGCGGAGCCCTTAGTGTGTATGAAGAGGCGGAGCCCTAACTGTGTATGAAGAGGCGGAGCTCTTGAGTGTGTATGAAGAGGCGGAGCTCTTGAGTGTGTATGAAGAGGCGGAGCTCTTGAGTGTGTATGAAGAGGCGGAGCTCCTGAGTGTGTATGAAGAGGCAGAGCTCCTGAGTGTGTATGAAGAGGCGGAGCCCTGAGTGTGTATGAAGAGGCGGAGCTCCTGCTGGAACAGCGATCGGAGGAGGAAGCCGAGTCTAGGAGGGAGACTGACAGAAACCGCAGCAGACTTGCAGGAGTGAGCGAGGAGGATCCATCGGAGGTGAGGAGAGTGTGAAGGATGTTGGTGACTCTGGTAGATGAAAAGCTGGGAGTCATATTGCTCTGATGAGTGGAGAAGCACTACTAAGGGGGCGCCCTCACCATCACGTGTGTAAGAGGAGGAAGAAGGAGTGGCTACACTACAGCTGGCACAGTTTGGAGCACCGAGAACTTTCACACCTTATCAGGCAAGCAGAAAGAATGAAATAGTGGACATGAACATGTAATTTGTGTGGTGGGGGAAGAGGGGGGCAATTACAAGAACCAATCTCATTGGCTTCTCTCCCTGCAGTCACTGAAAGCCGGCAGGAGGGAGAGGAGGAGAAGCAGCTTTCAGCAGCTGCAGGGAGAGACGCACAGGAGATCAGTTCTTATAATTGCCCCCCTTCCCCCACCACACTGATCACATGCTCCTGTCCACCATGATTCCTCCTG
Source organism: Rana temporaria (assembly GCF_905171775.1). Lineage (NCBI taxonomy): Eukaryota > Metazoa > Chordata > Amphibia > Anura > Ranidae > Rana > Rana temporaria. The sequence continues at coordinate 5,224,751 of NC_053492.1, read as the reverse complement.
CTGTCCTCTCTTATCTGTGGGGACACACAACTCTCCTCTCCTCTGACATGGAGTGCAGAGCGGCGCTGTCAGTTTCCTTCAGTTTAGGTGCGGAAAACTGCAGACATGCTGCATAACCCCACACAGCTCCGCCCCGCACATCACACACGGGTTTGGGTGTGAACCAGACATAGAAAACAATTGTTATCTATGTGTCTTGCACAGATGTGCATTTCCCTAGTGCAGAACAAGGCAGATCTCTGCAGATGGTGAGAATAATGACCCCGAACTCTAAACTGATGACCTGTAAAGACTTTTATAGTGTCACCGATGAGAAATGTTTCATATCACAGATTTTCATCATTACACCGACACACACTCTTTATTTTTCTTCATTCAATAAACTTTTTATTATAATGTTACTTACAACAAGATTGCAGTCATAAAATCAGGGAATAGTAAAGGAAGAAATCCGATTGGTCAGGAAAATGACGTGTCTGGAATGTGGAGGCGGAGTCATTATTAATTTGTGTACAATACAATACACAACGTGTTACATTATTATAACAAAGTATTGTAGAAAAGATCACACCATAGAAAATGGGGGAAAGGAGAAAATAAACCCAGATATGAAGGTGACATTTGTGTACGAGGAACACCTTAACAATTACCACCATTTTATTCTCCAGGGCCTCTGCTTTCAGAAAATATATGTTTGGGGGTTTGTAACTGCTACCCATCTAGGGAGAGGGTCTCAGCCGTTGGAGAAGTCCTTTTCCCTGGCAAGCTGCGATATGCAAGTACCGCCGGTATCCCCGTCCAATAGATCCAGAGAGAGAGAATTCCCCTTCACGAACGAGACAAGGCTACGTTGAAGGGTCAAACAAGACTGGCTTTATTTTCCAGTACACAGCACACTTTTATACAGAATTTGGAACATCCCACCCCCAACAACCGCTTTCCCATTGGTCAATTGTAAAGTATATACAGTCTTCACTCAGGTCCTCCTTGACCATGCAAATGAGGACTTGAAATAGTCAACAGGGATTGGTCCAATAGCTTGGATAGAAAGACTTGTGTATTGAGACAGAAGCCCCAGGGGGTAATCAATGTACACAATAACCCGGTCTACTTAATTACTACCTCTGAGAGGTTACATTCTTTTAGAACAATACAAAGTCCCTTAGCGTAAACACATACATCTTCAAACACACATTCTAAGTCATTTAGAGGAGATAATTCTCTCCTAGAGACATCCCGTCTCCGACAACCGCTCTCAACCTGCAGAACACAATAAAAGGTATTTCACAAGACGGCTCCACTTAGCATTTCAATAGACTGAGCTAAGCATTGAATGGTCATTGTCCTATTGACCTAGTCAGGACAAAATTAACCACTTGTAATGTGTCCAGTACCTTCTGCAATGAACTGTCAGTAATGTCCCATCTTCTGAAATACATAGTTCCGTTACAGGGTTTTATCTAATCTTCAGGCCCAAAATCTGCATTTTACGATGTGTGCAAAAAGAATGGAAAACCAGCTCTGGCAGTGAAAGGGTTAATGTGAGCTAGATGGGATCACTCTGCTGTGGTCACACTCTAATAATTAGAGCTCCCCCTAGCTGCAGCCTGGTAATAACATTGCTAGGAGGTCTATTCATTTATCTGCTACATACTTCCCATCTTTATATAAACGTCTCCTGACATTTAGGGGTCTAGTCATAAATAATTGTACAGCAATTTTCCGGGTGAAAATACATGTACATTCCTTCTGTGTGAATGAGGGGAAAATTGAGTTTAATTGGCTATTTGCTGGTCGAATAATTTCCATTGATTTAAAATAGAAAATACTACATTTGCCACCAGCTGAAGATAATTGCTATTATACTTAGCGCCATCTAAAGTCCAAACATAGTATTTCTCATTTTAATTAAATGGTTAGTCTAATAGTGTTGTCTTATTTAAGTTCTATCCTTCAGTGTGTACTGTACTGATAAGTGTATGAGTATGATCTCAGGTATTAGTATGAAGACATGTTTGATGAAGGGAAATAAGACGTCTGTCTTTCAAAGAATTTATTGGACTAATGTGACAATCATTCATCCAGCTGTTACAATTTCTGGCTGTGATCTAACACAGTGATTTCCTATGATCATCAGCTCCATCTAGTGGCCATAATCGGGTATTTTTCCTGAAATACCTCAATTAGTGCAATACTGCATTATGGTCACTAGATGGAGTCAAGGAAATCAGAGTATGAAATAAAATATGGCCAATATTCATCACAGCTGGGTGAATGCCGCTCATAACCGTTCAACTATTATTTTTAACAGACCTCTGTTTGTGAAATCTTACACCACAAAATGTACTCGGCCAATGAGAGGTAATGACTCCATTTTTATTTTTCTACTGCTATCAATGGCCAACACGTTACAACACTTCATCCATGTCTTTGGTGATCTCTGATCTCTTTATGAACTGTTTCTTACATGATGAAGATCAGCCATGGAGTATATCTGAGGTGTATATCAGGGTGTGCTTCTTCCCCACATGAGAGCTGTGATGTCCAGCAACATTCATATACAAGACATTTCCCACACTCAAGGCACTAATACACCTCGAGGGTTATGTGGGATCCTTGATGTACAGGAAGATAGGACTTCAGTGAGGAACAATTCCCTCACTCAGGACAGGAATCCGGCTTCTCCCCCCTGTGAGATCTCTGATGTCTGCAAAGATTGTACTTCACTGAAAAGCATTTCCCGCACTCAGGACAGGAATATGGCTTCTGTCCCGTGTGAGATCTCTGATGTCTGTAAAGACTGGACGTATCTGAAAAACATTTCCCGCACTCTGGACACGAATACGGCTTCTCTCCTGTGTGAGATCTTTTATGCACATCAAGTCTGGATTTAAAATGGAAACATTTCCCACACTCAGTACAGGAATACGGCTTCTCTTCTGTATGAATTATTTTATGCACATCAAATTGGGATTTAGAATGGAATCCCTTCCCGCACTCAGTACAGGAAAACCTCTTCTCTGTTGGAAGGACGGCACCGTCCCACACAGTCTGACGTTCCTCAGGATAAGAGGAATACGATGGTCCGGCACCGTCCCGCACAGTCTGAGGTTCCTCAGCATAAGAGGAATACGATGGTCCGGCACTGTTCCGTACAGTCTGAGGTTCCTCGGGATAAGAGAAATACAATGGTCCGGCACCGTCCCGCACAGTCTGAGGTTCCTCAGGATAAGAGAAATACAATGGTCCGGCACCGTCCCGCACAGTCTGAGGTTCCTCAGGATAAGAGGAATACGATGGTCCGGCACCGTCCCGCACAGTCTGAGGTTCCTCAGGATAAGAGGAATACGATGGTCCGGCACCGTCCCGCACAGTCTGAGGTTCCTCAGGATAAGAGGAATACGATGGTCCGGCACCGTCCCGCACAGTCTGAGGTTCCTCAGGATAAGAGAAATACAATGGTCCGGCACCGTCCCGCACAGTCTGAGGTTCCTCAGGATAAGAGGAATACGATGGTCCATCTACACTGTGTGGTGCCGGATGGACATTTGAGGTAGTCAGGTTTTCTCCTGGACTATACTGTGTGATGTCCTCATCTTCTACTTTACAGTCTGAAGACAAAGTGAGACAATCCTCTGAGGTTTTCCTCATCTCCCGTCCATCTACTAAAATATAAATACAAAAATTATTACTAGACATGAGCTGATTGGTTCCCCTAAACCAGGACTCCGCCCACATCAGGCAGCTTTGTCTTTGAGGATCTTACAATTCTCCCCTCAGAATAACTAGTAAATGGGTCCTCTGATCTCCTACCAGATAATTTCTTTATTCATGGGCCTTAGTGAGAGAATGAGGAAACAACGAGAACTGTCTTTTATAGGAGTGACAGTGATGAGGGGATTATAGGACGAGTGTCCCCACCCCTCTATCACTCATTGTCATCTTCCCAACACAAGAAGTCCTGCACTTGCTTATTTAGTACATGATTTAGTCATAAATAACAGCAGGGATGAGCCCCACCAGAGGTCAGAGAGTGAGGATGGGGGGAAAATAACCAAGATGAAGGCTGGACTGATCCTGAAGACCTCCATCATTAAGTTATTGACTCCTCCCTCATTATCACTTTCTGTTTAAGGTTCCAAAGTTTAAAGATGTTATCACATTATTATCAACATGTAAAAGTCTGTGCTCCTATCAAATCATCCGATATAACATTTACAGCTGGTAATAAATGGGTGCACAAAAAGTAGGGCCTATGTAATGTACAACTTCTTATATGGGATCCAAAAGTTAGGGCTATACAGTATCACAATGATGTAATGTACCACATAGAGTATATAGTGTAGGGGTCAGGAGTATGTAATGTACAATATAAATTATACAGTGTAAGGGTCAGGACACATAATATTGGTATTCAGTAATCAGTGGAAGCTTAAATGTATAAAAAACTTGAATCAAAAACCCTTTATGAGCTCAACCAAAATGAGCAAGTCAAAATAAAATAAAATAAAAGGGGAAGAAAGGCACATCCCATGGTACTAAAGCTGAATCAAAGGTGGACAGAGAGATGAAGCCTAACAGGTTTCGCCGGTCACCGTCAGCTGAGTCAGGAGGCGTGCAGTCCTGTGTGGCCCAATCCATTTACATGCCGTTTCATTTATTGCATTGTTGTTGTCTAGCTTGTCAATGTGCTTTTATATTGTTTTTCTTCAGCTATTGTGGTCACTGGATGAGGGGAATGAATGGTGGACATTGAGTTTTTTTACACAGAATGATTGTCACGTTTGTATGATTAAGGTTTTATTGCTATTGACCATTCCATATATGTGTTTTTTTTTTATATTTAATAGACTTTGATTCATCTTTAGTACAGTGGGCTGTGCCTTTCTTCCCCTGTTTTATTTTATTTTGACTTACTGGTTTTGGTTAAGCTCATTCAGGGTTTTTATCTCCAGTTTTTTATTATGGCTTACCGAGAGCTCCCACTCCATTTCCTTTCCCTCGTTTTTCCTCCAGTGCATATAGGGGCAATTTATATACATATATTTACACCATAGATATCACAGGCAGAGATTTACACATTGAGGGTCCTCTTTTTTTGGTTTTCAAGATTAAATATTTACATGAGACAAGTTGCCCCTCGTCTCCTGAGACTGCACTCAGTGACTTGGGTCTGAGACTATACAGACATATCCCTCCACCCCGCACAGCCAGCAGACAACTGAGCAAGTAATCCTGGGAGAATTGTCTGTCAGAGATCTTACTAGACCCGGACATGGGGAAGAAGACTCAAGGTACATTCCCCAGGTGACTAGGTTGAGTATCGCTTATGGTGAAATCTACATTTTGCTGCCAGCTGAAACCCCAGAATGCAGCACAGAGAAGGAAGATTATCCGAGAGAAATACAGTATAGGGAACACATCTCTGGACCAATCAGTGAGCAGTATGGGTGGAGGAATGTATTTAGTGTTAATGACCCACCTGTGCTGATCTCTGTAGGAGTGTCCTCCTCTATAAATGTCCCCGTTATTCCATCCTCCTCTACAGACTGCTGATCATCCCCCACATACCGCTCTTCTTCTTCTTCTACTTTAACCTTAAATTCTATATCGATTGGATCTCCACTCTAAACCAAGGAAATGAGAGAGAAAATCATCTGTAAGATATAAGCTCACATAAAAAATACACACAACATCTCTAGGAGTCCATGTTCTAGATGCTCCGTCCCACCAACCTTGTAACAGTGGGGGATGGTGTGACCTTCCTGTGTGGAATCCCGGGAATACAGAGGACGGGGACATCTCTCTGGTGGGTTCCTGGTATTAGGTGGCTCCATCATATCCTTGTGTCCTTCTGATAACTCCTCCATCACTCCATACTCCTCATCCTCCTCTTTATACTCTTCTTTAACAACAATATTATCATCCCCGAGGTTTCCACTCTGAATATATAATAAAACATTCATTATAACAAACATGCTGTGTATAAATCAGAACTACCAATAATTGTCACTCATCTACCTGATGATGGTGAGGAATGGTGGGATCTTCCAGCACTAACCTCTCCAGTCAGCAGCTCCATCATCTTCTTGGTGACTTCTAGAATCTTCTCCATGTTGTGTCTCTCAGGTTTTAGGGAGTCACATGGAGGCACTGTGATGGTCATATGATCACCTGACTTCACAAGAGGAAATCTCTGTATTGAGGAACCAATAGGAATATCATGTTAGAATCCCAGAATCCTCCTCACCCCTCCAGTCAGGTCTGTGTATTATTAATAGAGATAAGAGTGATGTCATGTGACCTCCCAGAATCCTCCTCACCTCTCCGGTCAGCAGGTAGATAATCTCCAGGGTGAGATTCAGTATCTTCTCAGTCATGTGACTCTGGTCCTCCTCCATCCTCATTGGTGCCGTCATTTGATCTATACAGGTCGGATAACTTTGGGAAACGAAAGTAAGAATTATTTGGATGGTATTGGTCACACAATAATAGGATGTGGATGTGAAAGGGGGGGGGGAGGGGGGTGGTAGTAGGAGGGTTGCTGTACATTTAACCACCTCAATGCCGGACACTTTTACCCCCTTCCTGCCCAGGCCAATTTTTAGCTTTCAGCGCGTTCACTCTTTGAATGATAATCCCCGCTAGGTTTTTTGATATAGAAATAAAAAAAAAATACAGAAATTTTGAAAAAACAATGTTTCCGTTATAAAATTTTGCAAATAAATAATTGTCTTCATGAATTTAAGCCAAACTTTATTCTGATACATTTCTTTGATAAAAATAACCCAAATCAGTGTATATTATTTTAACTGCATGAAAGTTATAGAGACTACAAACTATGGGATATATCTGAAAAGTGATCAGTCCTGATGTACTGACTGTCTAATTTCTTGAGGTCCTAAAATGCCAGGACAGTATAAATATCCCTCAAAATTACCCCCTTTTTGAAAGTAGACAGTCCAAGGTGTTTAATACGAGGTATGGGGAGTTTTTTGAAGCTGTAATTTTTTAGGAAATTATAATTTTTTTCAAAATTGTGAGAAGCAGGTTATTTCTCATATACAGCATAGGCATACTAAGAAATACACCCCAAAAAATATACTGCTATTCCTCCGAAATATAAGGGTATCATATGTGAGACCTTTTCACATCCTAGATGCATAGAAAGACCCAAAATCCAAGGAGCACCTTTTGGCCCTCAAGGATCATAAATTACACGTCTAGTCTAGAGACTACAAACTATGGGATATATCTGAAAAGTGATCAGTCCTGATGTACTGACTGTCTAATTTCTTGAGGTCCTAAAATGCCAGGACAGTATAAATATCCCTCAAAATGACCCCCTTTTTGAAAGTAGACAGTTCAAGCTGTTTAATAGGAGGTATGGGGAGTTTTTTGAAGCTGTAATTTTTTAGGAAATTATAATTTTTTTCAAAATTGTGAGAAGCAGGTTATTTCTCATATACAGCATAGGCATACTAAGAAATACACCCCAAAACACATACCGCCGAAATATAAGGGTATCATATGTGAGACTTTTTCACATCCTAGATGCATAGAAAGACCCAAAATCCAAGGAGCACCTTTTGGCCCTCAAGGATCATAAATTACACGTCTAATTTCCCGACTACCTATCACATTTTTAGAGGCCCTGGAGCACCAGGACAGTGGAAACACCAACAAAATGACCTTATTTTGGAATATAAACACTGCCAGATATTTTCTTAATGGGAGTTTTTTGAAGATGTAAAATACTGCTTAGCGTTTTTAACATTTTTTGAAATTCGCAAATGGTGGTACAGACCATAAATTTCCTCATTGTAATATACAGGGTTATTCTACATTTCCACTCTATATATGTGTGTATCATCATCTGCTGGAGATAAAAGACATCACAGTGACTATGGAGGAAGAGGACGGACATGACGGGGGTTACTGGGTGTAAATAGAAAATAAGATCTTATTACCTCCCCTGCTGCCTCTTCCAGCAACGTCTTCTCTCTACTTCCTCCCGACTCACCTCTCACCCGGAACTTTCTGTCTGTACCTGACATCACTTCCTGTCTGTATTCTATAGAGACAGTGGGCTAGATTCGGATAGGTTAGCGGATCTTTAGATCCGCGTAGGGTTGCCAACTCATCCCTTTAAAACAGAACACATATTAATTACACAGGTTCTGTGGCTGATTAAGGAGGTAATTAAACTCACTTGGTGCCTTATTTGCATTAAATTAGCCTCAGAACCTGTGTAATTAATATGTGTTCTGTTTTAAAGGGATGAGTTGGCAACCCTAGATCCGCGTAACCTATCTCATTTACGATACGCCGCCGCAAGTTTTTGAGGCAAGTGCTTTATTCAGAAAGCACTTGCCTGTAAATTTGCGGCTGCGTATCGTAAATCCCCCGGAAGAATTCAAATTCCGCGGGTAGGGGGGCGTGTAAAATTTAAATCAGGCGACGTAAATTACGTCCATCCGTATTCGCGAACGACTTACGCAAACCATGTAAAAAATAAAAAATTTGACCCGGAAAAGACGGCCATACTTAACATAGGATACGCCGCATAGAGCAGGGGTAACTATACGCCGGAAAAAGCTGAACGCAAACGACGTAAAAAAAAAGCGCCGGGCGGCCGTTCGTTTCTGAATCGGCGTAACTCCTCATTTGCATATTCCTCGCATATACAAACAGAAGCGCCACCTAGAGCCCAGCGTGAGATTGCAGCCTAAGATCCGACGTTGTAAGTCACTTACACCTGTCGGATCCTAGGGATATCTATGCGTAACTGATTCTATGAATCGGGCCCATAGATACGACCGTCCGGACTCAGAGATACGACGGCGTATCAGGAGATACGCCGTCGTATCTTCTTTCTGAATCCGGGCCAGAGGCCCGGTGTGTTGTCATATTCTGCTCCCTATCGCAGAATGCTACGGAAGTGATGTTGCGGCCAACTGCGCATGCATTCCAACCGCAAGTGCGATGCGTTCCAGAATATTTACGACATTACACACCAGTGAACCCATCAGAATATGTCACGGAAGTGACGACAAACCATAGACGGAGCGGAGACATACAGATAATGATACAGAGAGCGTTAACCGGGGCTCAGGGAGGGCATTACTTGCCCTATATACAGACATACATATGCAAAATAAAAAATGTAAATGTGATCTAGTCTGGCGGTAAATCAGCATTTTGTTTATTTTAAAATACATAATATAGGCTACTGTGACAGAGCAAAAACACAATAAAAGTATACTGGAACAACCACACTGTCAGAGTGCATTAACCTGTGGTGCAATGCTGGGACTTGTAGTGCCTATCCAGAGCAACCCATGGTGCAATGCTGGGACTTGTAGTGCCTATCCAGAGCAACCTGTGGTGCAATGCTGGGACTTGTAGTGCCTATCCAGAGCAACCTGTGGTGCAATGCTGGGACTTGTAGTGCCTATCCAGAGCAACCTGTGGTGCAATGCTGGGACTTGTAGTGCCTATCCAGAGCAACCCATGGTGCAATGCTGGGACTTGTAGTGCCTATCCAGAGCAACCTGCGGTGCAATGCTGGGACTTGTAGTGCCTATCCAGAGCAACCTGTGGTGCAATGCTGGGACTTGTAGTGCCTATCCAGACCAACCTGCTGTGCAATGCTGGGACTTGTAGTGCCTATCCAGAGCAACCTGTGGTGCAATGCTGGGACTTGTAGTGCCTATCCAGACCAACCTGCTGTGCAATGCTGGGACTTGTAGTGCCTATCCAGAGCCACCCGTGGTGCAATGCTGGGACTTGTAGTGCCTATCCAGAGCAACCTGTGGTGCAATGCTGGGACTTGTAGTGCCTATCCAGAGCAACCTGTGGTGCAATGCTGGGACTTGTAGTGCCTATCCAGAGCAACCTGTGGTGCAATGCTGGCACTTGTAGTGCCTATCCAGAGAAACCCATGGTGCAATGATGAGACTTGTAGTGCCTATCCAGAGCAACACGTGGTGCAATGCTGGGACTTGTAGTGCCTATCCAGAGCAACCTGTGGTGCAATGCTGGGACTTGTAGTGCCTATCCAGAGCAATCTGCTGTGCAATGCTGGGACTTGTAGTGCCTATCCAGAGCAACCCGCTGTGCAATGCTGGGACTTGTAGTGCCTATCCAGAGCAACCTGTGGTGCAATGCTGGGACTTGTAGTGCCAATCCAGAGCAACCTGTGGTGCAATGCTGGGACTTGTAGTGCCTATCCAGAGCAACCCGCTGTGCAATGCTGGGACTTGTAGTGCCTATCCAGAGCAACATGCGGTGCAATGCTGGGACTTGTAGTGCCTATCCAGAGCAACCTGCGGTGCAATGCTGGGACTTGTAGTGCCTATCCAGAGCCACCCGTGGTGCAATGCTGGGACTTGTAGTGCCTATCCAGAGCAACCCGCTGTGCAATGCTGGGACTTGTAGTGCCTATCCAGAGACACATGCGGTGCAATGCTGGGACTTGTAGTGCCTATCCAGAGCAACCTGCGGTGCAATGCTGGGACTTGTAGTGCCTATCCAGAGCAACCTGCGGTGCAATGCTGGGACTTGTAGTGCCTATCCAGAGCCACCCGTGGTGCAATGCTCGGACTTGTAGTGCCTATCCAGAGCAACCCGTGGTGCAATGCTGGGACTTGTAGTGCCTATCCAGAGCAACCCATGGTGCAATGCTGGGACTTGTAGTGCCTATCCAGAGCAACCTGTGGTGCAATGCTGGGACTTGTAGTGCCTATCCAGAGCAACCCATGGTGCAATGCTGGGACTTGTAGTGCCTATCCAGAGCAACCCATGGTGCAATGCTGGGACTTGTAGTGCCTATCCAGAGCAACCTGTGATGCAATGCTGGGACTTGTAGTGCCAATCCAGAGCAACCTGTGGTGCAATGCTGGGACTTGTAGTGCCTATCCAGAGCAACCCATGGTGCAATGCTGGGACTTGTAGTGCCTATCCAGAGCAACCTGCGGTGCAATGCTGGGACTTGTAGTGCCTATCCAGAGCAACCTGTGGTGCAATGCTGGGACTTGTAGTGCCTATCCAGACCAACCTGCTGTGCAATGCTGGGACTTGTAGTGCCTATCCAGAGCAACCTGTGGTGCAATGCTGGGACTTGTAGTGCCTATCCAGACCAACCTGCTGTGCAATGCTGGGACTTGTAGTGCCTATCCAGAGCCACCCGTGGTGCAATGCTGGGACTTGTAGTGCCTATCCAGAGCAACCTGCGGTGCAATGATGAGACTTGTAGTGCCTATCCAGAGCAACACGTGGTGCAATGCTGGGACTTGTAGTGCCTATCCAGAGCAACCTGTGGTGCAATGCTGGGACTTGTAGTGCCTATCCAGAGCAATCTGCTGTGCAATGCTGGGACTTGTAGTGCCTATCCAGAGCAACCCGCTGTGCAATGCTGGGACTTGTAGTGCCTATCCAGAGCAACCTGTGGTGCAATGCTGGGACTTGTAGTGCCAATCCAGAGCAACCTGTGGTGCAATGCTGGGACTTGTAGTGCCTATCCAGAGCAACCCGCTGTGCAATGCTGGGACTTGTAGTGCCTATCCAGAGCAACATGCGGTGCAATGCTGGGACTTGTAGTGCCTATCCAGAGCAACCTGCGGTGCAATGCTGGGACTTGTAGTGCCTATCCAGAGCCACCCGTGGTGCAATGCTGGGACTTGTAGTGCCTATCCAGAGCAACCCGCTGTGCAATGCTGGGACTTGTAGTGCCTATCCAGAGCAACATGCGGTGCAATGCTGGGACTTGTAGTGCCTATCCAGAGCAACCTGCGGTGCAATGCTGGGACTTGTAGTGCCTATCCAGAGCAACCTGCGGTGCAATGCTGGGACTTGTAGTGCCTATCCAGAGCCACCCGTGGTGCAATGCTCGGACTTGTAGTGCCTATCCAGAGCAACCCGTGGTGCAATGCTGGGACTTGTAGTGCCTATCCAGAGCAACCCATGGTGCAATGCTGGGACTTGTAGTGCCTATCCAGAGCAACCTGTGGTGCAATGCTGGGACTTGTAGTGCCTATCCAGAGCAACCCATGGTGCAATGCTGGGACTTGTAGTGCCTATCCAGAGCAACCTGCTGTGCAATGCTGGGACTTGTAGTGCCTATCCAGAGCAACCTGTGGTGCAATGCTGGGACTTGTAGTCCCTATCCAGAGCAACCTGTGGTGCAATGCTGGGACTTGTAGTGCCTATCCGGAGCAACCTGTGGTGCAATGCTGGGACTTGTAGTGCCTATCCGGAGCAACCTCGGACCTATGTGGAAATCGGACCACGTCACTTCTGGTGCTCCTCCGTCATTAGCACAGCTGATCGCGGGTCCACTGCGCATGCGCAGACATTTTTTTTAGTCCGGGAAAATCATACACTCGGGTGGGGGGGCGGAGGCGGAGCAAGATTCTTAATGATATTATCGGCAGCAGCGCCTTCAGCCCCGTCCCTAACACACAATAGCTTGCTCTGGAGAAGGGGGGCATGACCCTTGTAAATCAATGGTCCCGAGGTCATGAAAAAATATAGAGCCACCCCGCCCCTAGCCTGCTCTGCTGAAGGGGGGGGCGGGCCCCGTTTATATCAATGGCAGGTCCAGGAAAATATAGAACTTTGCCTGTGGGAGCAAAATACATATACAGGAGGTCAAGGAAAATTCTATAGCAGTGTCTGTAACAGTGGCGGCTGGTGCTCAAAAATTTGGGGGAGCAATTGCAGTCTCACTGTGCCCGTCAAATGCAGCCATTGTGCCCTTCATACGCAGCCAGTGTGCCCACCATATGCAGCCACTTGTGCCCATCATATGCAGCCAGTGTGCCCACCATATGCAGCCACTTGTGCCCACCATATGCAGCCACTTGTGCCCGTTATATGCAGCAATTGTGCCCACCATATGCAGCAATTGTGCCCATCATACACAGCCACTTGTGCCCGCCATACACAGCCACTTGTGCCCACCATACACGGCCACTTGTACTCGTCATACGCAGCCATTGTGCCCGTCATACACAGCCACTTGTGCCCGTCATACGCAGACAGTGTGCCCACCATTTGCAGCCACTTGTGCCCCTCATACGCAGCCAGTGTGCCCACCATATGCAGCCACTTGTGCCCATAATTTGCAGCCACTTGTGCCCATCATACGCAGCAATTGTGCCCACCATTTGCAGCCACTTGTGCCCATCGTACTCAGCCTATGTGCCCACTATTTGCAGCCACTTGTGCCCGTCATATACAGCCACTTGTGCCCATCATATGCAGCCACTTCTGCCCATCAAATGCAGTCAGGAGCATCCCCCGGCTGTCACTTCACTAATCCCAAACAAACCTCCCCCTGGAGGCACTTCCTCCCCCTCTTCTGTAGTGGTGGCTGTGGCTCCTGTGTCCGCTTCTCTCCTCAGGCTTTTTCTGCCATGTCTCCTTTTTCCGCCAAAGCGTTAGGCATCCAATAGGATCGCCTAAAGCTTTGGCCAATCGGGAGACAGGTTTTACTGACCTGTCTGCTGATTGGCAAGGAGAAACTTTAGTGTGAAAATAGCCTCTGGCTCTAATCACATCCTTCAAAATACACACCCCGCCTATTCCCGCCATAGTGTTTCATTTGTCCGGCATCCTGAAAGGGGCCAGGCACATGAATAGGGAGGGCGGCAGAGGTGACGGGGGCGGTGCCCATGCATTGTGGGCCCACCATGCAACCATGCAGGGGCCACCACTGGTCTTTGATCTCTGTCAAGTGCTGGGGTCTGGATCGCCTCCGCTGCTTTTCCTCCAATCGGGCCAAAGAAGCTGAGTGCGAGTTTACCTATAGCCCTCACACTGGAGACTTGTACACCATCATCATGGCATCCCAGGACGGTGGGTACCAGGTCACGGGAGGGCAGAGCGCATGTGTAACCCGCTTTGGGGTCACTGGTGGCTTAGGGAGAAGGAGAGGGCCCCTGGGTGTCCATGGGAGAAGGAGAGGGCACCTGGGTGTTTGGAGGAGGAGAGGGCCCCTGGGTGTCCGTGGGAGAAGGAGAGGGCACCTGGGTGTTTGGAGGAGAGGGCCCCTGGGTGGCCATTTAGTGAAGAAGAGGGCCCCTGGGTGGCCAGGGGAAAAGGAGAGAGAACCTGGGTGGTTGGAAGAGAAGGAGCGGGCCCCTGGATGTTTGAAGGAGAAGGAGATGGGCCCCAGTGTTGGCCAAAATTGGAAGAGCTGATCCTTGGGTGGTTGGAGGAGGAGAGGGTGCCACCCTTCTCCCCTTAGGATGGGGACAGACACCCTTCTCTCCCCCGGAGGACGGGGACACCATTCTCTCCCCCGGAGGACAGGGACACCATTCTCTCCCCGGGGACGAGGACATCCTTCTCTCCCCCGGAGGACGAGGACACCAGGGCTGGACTCGGACAAAAATTTTGCCCTGGACTTCATCCACTTTGACAGGTCTCTCCCATGGTGGCCGGACAAGACCGCCCCCCCCAGCCGGCCAACACCGATGGCCACCCAAGCCCCCCCTCCCCCATAACTAGCCATTAGCCGTTCTACTTTATTAGAGTAGAACGGCTGGTACTGGTACTCTTATAGGCAGAACCAGTGGGGAAGCTAGACATTATTTCACCCGGGGCAAGGAATCAGTTCATTGCCCCCCCTAATGGGAAAAGATTAGGCAGAAGTGAGAAACTCCCAGGCCATAGCTGTTGAGTCAGCTGACTGTCCCCTCCCTCATGCTCCTTCTGGTCTCAATGGTAATAGTGATATTTGTGAGTTCTTCTTATCGGACCCGTCAGTTGTGGTGTCCACACTGTCAAAGACGTTCTAGACATATTGTAAGAGTATTTCAAAGGATTTATGTTTTGGTGCCTGCTGAAGCTTATCACTAATATAACACTAATAATACAATTGCTGCTTTTTATAACCCGCGTTGTGCTACTGCTTGAAGGAATATATAGAGCTTATTTTAGATTTCATTGAAAAGTCATGGGTAACGATTTGGGAAAGGACCACCCGGATGGTGAGCCAGAGTCGCCCAGTCCCACACAGTTACACTTTGTATCGGGCACCTGTGGGATTACAGTCACTAATCCATTTTGGGCGAACATATAGGAGCGCGGCCCGCAATTGGGGATCACACGGCTTATCGCTATCGGCCCCCCGAATGAAGGCGATTGGGAGGAAGTCAAAAGAATAATAGGGGTTCACCCAAAATACAATTATCCCCCCGGTGCCTGGGATGAAAAGTATATGAAAATGTGTTTTAAGAAATGGGAAAGAGCATTGAAAGAGTATAGGAAAAGATTTCCCCCAAATCATCACATATACCTAAAACGAGACAGAGAGACAATGACTAACATGACAGAAGTTGTAAATATGCCTGACAAACCACCGGCATATGACAATACTGTGTTGACACCACAAATGGTGACATTCCCGGCATTCCCAACTGCCCTATAGAAGAGATACAACATGTCACTTATGAAACGATCCCCATCTCCTATGAAAAGATCCCCTGCCCAGAACAAACAGCAGAATCAGAATTGCTACTATATTCTGGGGAGAGTAAAAAGAAGAAAGCTAGACTGTATCTAGATTTGGGGGACAAAGATGCGCTCGTGAGTACTGCCGTGATAGTGGCAGCCGCTTTGAGGGAACAAACTGAGGTGACCCTACAAGTTCAGGAGGCTAGGGAAAGAAGGGTTGAATATAGAGAGAACTTCGGAGCATATGTAAAAGAATTAACCACGTTAAGAGATAAGTTGAAAGCCGACATACGCCATATTAAAAGTGTTCCTCTACAGGACACTTTCCTTTTCGAGAATGATTATGAGAACCCAGATGATACTACCCTTCCTAGCGAGGAACAAATGGAGGAGTTGAGAGAAGTTCTGGGAGCAGACTGTGGGAGGACAAGGTCTATGACTACACAGAGAGATTCATTATTGGCTGAGATAGACAAGCTAAAGAAGGAGTATTGGGAGACAAGGAAGAGTTGGGAAACAAGAGTTCAGGAGCAAGTTGAAAGGGAAGAAAGAAAGGAAAGAGATATGGAGATGGATAGGCTAGATCAGGGGTCTCAAACTCAAATTACCTGAGGGCCACAAGACAAGTTTTCATATGCCATGGGGGGCCGCATGCAAACTTTCAAACTTCAAAAACAACAGTACTGGTGTCAGCGAACACATTATTAACCCCCAGCACTGGTGTCAGTGAGCGCATTATTACCACCAGCACTGGTGTCAGCCAGGGTTTGACAAATTTGCTTGGAATCTAGGAGCCAGCTAAAAAAGTTAGGAGCCAGAAAACGCACCCCGTCCCGACGAGCTTGCGCGCAGAAGCAAACACATACGTGAGCAGCGCCCGCATATGTAAACGGTGTTCAAACCACACATGTGAGGTATCGCCACGATTGGTAGAGTGAGAGCAATAATTCTAGCTCCTCTGTAACTTAAAACATGCAACCTGTAGATTTTTTTAAACGTCGCCTATGAAGATTTTAAAGGGTAAAAAAGTTTGTCGGCATTCCACAAGCGGACACAATTTTGAAGCGTGACATGTTGGGTATGAATTTACTCGGCGTAACATTATCTTTCATAATATTAAAAAAAATGGGGATAACTTTACTGTTGTCTTATTTTTTAATTAAAATTTTTTAATTTTTTCCCAAAAAAGTGCGCTTGTAAGACCGCTGCGCAAATACGGCGTAACAGAAAGTATTGCAACGATCGCTATTTTATTCTCTAGGGTGTTAGGATAAAAAATATATATAATGTTTGGGGGTTCTAATTAGAGGGAAGAATATGGCAGTAAAAATAGTGTAAAATGACATTAGAATTGCTGTTTAACTTGTAATGCTTAACTTGTAATACCAACGGCCACCACCAGATGGCGCCAGCTCACATCTGGTGGTAATAACTTGTAATACCAACGGCTCACCACCAGATGGCGCCCCTCACTTCCACCCTGCCTGGTGGCCATTTATAACTGGCCCGCGGGCCGCAAATGGCCCGCGGGCCGGTACTTTGAGACCACTGGGCTAGATAGTCCAAAAGCAACCTCCAGCCCTAAACCATCTATTACCATGCATCATGACATAACAGAACAGTTATCTAAACTCTCATTACCACTTCTACAAGAGACATTGGCCCAGATTCAGGTAGATCCGCGCAATATTTGCGTGGGCAAAGGGCAAAGATTTTTCTCTGCGCCCACGCAAATATTTCGATTTGCCCGCGATTCACGGAGCAGTAGCTCCGTAAATTGCGCGGGCGCTATGCTAATTTGCCCTGCGTAAGGGCGCCTAATGTAAATGATCCCGCCGGGGGCGGGAATCATTTAAATTAGGCGCGCTCCCGCGCCATTCACGAATCACTTAGGTAAACGACGTGAAATTTAAATTTCACGAGCGGGAAGGGCGGCTATACTTTAGCATTGGCTGCTCCTACTATGAGAAGGAGCAGCCTTACGCTAAAGTCGCCGTACGGAAACTCCGTACCTTGCGTGCGCAGGGCCCGCGCAACTTTTGTGAATCGGTGGTAGTATGCAATTTGCATACTATACACAGATCACAATGGCCGCCCCCCCTAGCGGCCAACGCAAGAATGCAGCCTGAGATATGAAGGCATAAGGAGGCTTATGTCTGTCATATCCTAGGCTGCAGTCCGCGTAGCGATGTTCCTGAATCAGGGGCATTCGCTACGCGGGAGCAAAACAGCTATTGCGCCGCGCAACCTATGGTTGCGCGGGCGCAATAGCTTCTTGAATCTGGGCCATTAAGTGGGAGTGAAAGTGAGGAAGAGACAGAAGTGATACCAGAACCCACATCAAAATTACCTAAGAAAAAGAGAGTTACACACCAGCCAGAATCCAAATCAAAGACACATAAGAATAAGGGGGTCACACACCAGTCTTATCCCATGATCACTGTAGGAGACACCTGAAGTCCATATTCCTCTTCCCTTAGGACTAATGAGGGAATTGAGGGATATGTGCCCCAATCCAAAGAAAGACCCCAGAGCAGCGGCTGTGTTTCTGCAGAAGTATACTGCAGGCACTACGCTGACTATGGATGACATTCACATAATGATATCAGCCATTGATCCAGATATAGGTTCGCAGTTAGATTTCACAAAAATGAAGACAGAGGCATTAGTGAAGGAGGATGGAATGGTGGGAGAAGAAGAAGCTCCTAAGGCATGGAAGAAGTTTTGGGATAAGATAGGAGTCGAGTGGATGAGAAAATACAAAGGAGATTCAGGATTACATACGATGCTAAATACAAAACAAGAACCAAAGGAAGACCTTTACAATAGCACAGGGATGACTTCACCTGAACTTTTCAAAACCACGTGTATGGCCAACGGGGACACTAAAACGACACAGCTAATAAAGCTGGTGAATAATGACTGGCTTACACAGTCAGTGACAGACTTTATGAATGACATAGCAAAACGTTCAGCTTCTGGCGTTTTTAATCAGAAAGGAGGAGTATTTCCAATGCTAGTGCAGCAAGACATGCAACAGGGTCCTACATCGTCTAGTGGGGACAGTGGCATATCTAGGGTATGGCAGCCATGGCAAGTGCCATGGGCACCATATGAAGGGGGAGCTGTTGAGTGGCTGGGCAGCAAGACACTTACCAGGGTCTGAGGGTCTCTTCTTCTCTCCTCCCGAGCATAGGCAGGATCTCCTTTTCAGCACCTTTGCTAATGGACAATGGCAGCGCTATCCCTGCTGCGTTCAGCCACAGCCCTCCCCTGTTCTCCCAGGCTCTCCCATTCCATCTGGTCGGGTTGGCAGAGCACAAAGAAGAAGGAGGAACATCAGTTTCTCCCTCTCCTCTGTGAAAACTGAGGCCTTAAGTGATGAAGATTTCATCACTTCCAGTATTGGTTCTGCATTTTCCTGGCCTTGGAGGGCAGAGGAGGGATCAGGGGTCTAATAAACCCCAGATTTCTCCATAAAGAGGATATGTCACTACCCAAGGTATCACAAGGGATGATAAATATCACTAGTTTTGTTAGCTGTTTTTTTTCTTGTTAAGGTTATCTGAAAGATGGGTTTCAAGTGTTTCCACAGGGGCTTAGTTTCAGCGCTTGCCATAGGCGCAATTTTCACTAGATACGCCTCTGAGTGGGGAGAGCAACTATATGATGATGGCAGGTTTCTCTAGAGGAGGAAATTATGGAGGGGAACCGAGGAATCGAATGCAAACAGACTACCGCGAAAGAGTGAGAGCCACCGGGAATAGAGCATTACTAAGGGAACAGGAATGGGACAGCGATGGCTGTTTTATTTGTGGGAGCTTTGACCATTGGAGGCGGAAATGCCCAAGGGGAAGAAATAGAGACAGGAGAGATTATAGATGGAGGGGTGCCCCTGCTTTCAGAGGAAGGTTCCCAAATACCAATTCCAGACAGTATAGAGGACAGCAGGAGAGGTCAAGGGGGCCCCCACAGGGAGATCTTATCAACATACACTGGCCAGCACAGAGTGGGGAAAATGGACAACCTAATCTGCAGTCAGACTTACAGAGGTGGTCTGAGCATCCACAGTACCCGTCCTCACGGGAAACAGTTCCTACAAGGGGTGCCTAGAACAAATCCCGTCCATCATCATGCATTTTGTTCCAACTGATTGGCAAGTCTTACCACAAGTAATATTACAAATTGACGGCATTAAAACAAATTTACTCCTTGACAGTGGAGCCACAACCTCGTGTGTTAATAAGACAGACTTCATAAATGACAAATGCACAGAAGGAAGTTCTATGGGTATAAATGGGACGACAGTGATACATAAGGTGACAGCACCACTCCCAGTATGCACTCTTGCGGGAGAACTGGTGACACATATGTCTTTTGCAGTTTTGTTAGAGTGTCCAGTCTGCTTACTGGGAAGAGACTTAATGGCAGCATTGCAGATAACTTTGACTTTTGACAAAAGGGGGAGACTGACTGCAACCTCAATGAAATGTGACTTGACAAACCCGAGAAGAAGTGACATGGATGGGTTCTTTTTAAACTTGCCAATATCTTTGGAAAATCATCCTATATGGGCAAAGAATAAAGACTCAGTGGGACTAATTAACTGTGAGCCCTACAGCCCCTGCTTGAAGGAGGGAGTCATGCCGGTTTTTCAAAAACAATACCCTTTGAGTGAGGAAAAGTTGGTGGGCATAAGACCCCAAATTGAGGCATACCTGGAAATGGGGATTCTAAGGGAGATTGTCAGTCCCTGGAATACCCCGATAAACCCTGTAAAGAAAGCCAATGGCACATGAAGGTTAGTACAGGATCTAAGGAAGGTAAAGGTTTCTCTTGCATAGAGTATACTATACCCCCAGGAGAATGTTCAATCTCGGGTGGAGAAGTACTGACGAATGCCCAAGGTGCAGAGCGACAGGCAATCTTATCCACATGATGTGGAAATGCCCAAAGTTATTCAGATACTGGGAGGAGGTGGTTACCATAATAAATAAAACTTTTAAAATTAAGTTAGAAGCTGAGTCTAAGACATGCTTGTTAGGCAGCATAGAGGAGAATAGAGTGCCAGCCAGTTCCCTTGAAGTGGTACTGAGATGCCTCTTCCAGGCAAGGAAGTTAATTGCGTTAAGGTGGCAGGCCCAGATGCCACCCACTGTCAAATCTTGGGTTGAAACTATTAACACAATGATTTGGAGTGAGAGAGTGACACTTACTCGACAGGGGAATTATAGTAAGTTTGTGAGGATGTGGAAACCCTGGCTAGACGAAACAGGATGTTCTATATAAAAATCGCCATTCAAATTCAATAAATATCTTAACCCGCTATCGGGCATTCCTTTATGGGGAAGACGTACTTAACGAAGTACATTAACTTCAAAAACCTGCTCAAGGTGTGATGTGAGGGTTTGCGGGGTGGGGGAGGGGAGGCGAGGCGAGGTATGACAGTTCAGAAACAAGTGTTTCTTCATTTATTCACAATGTCACAAAGAACGAGGGTAGAAAAAGATAAGGGGAAAACAGGGAAAAACGTATGATTGTGTATTGTTTATAATATGTACGATGATGTAACACTTTTTTTTGTATTTTTTTATACGCAAACAACAATAAAAAAAAACATTGAAATTTAAGGAAGATAAACAAGGCAATTATTCCACTTCCCCCCTTGGTGGCAGATATTACAGCTGTATTTGGAACTATTCCCGCAGAATCCAGATACTACACAGTAGTTGACCTGTCCAATGCATTTTGGTCGG
The DNA here is from genome assembly GCF_905171775.1 of Rana temporaria. Lineage (NCBI taxonomy): Eukaryota > Metazoa > Chordata > Amphibia > Anura > Ranidae > Rana > Rana temporaria. Next base: position 5,203,533 of record NC_053492.1, on the reverse strand, counting down.
TCCCAATTACTTGGGAAGCACAAAGCCTTTTCGCTTTTCAGTGGGCTAGTGGTCAGTCTAATGGTCAGTTGACCTGTACTCGTCTCCCGCAAGGCTTTGTGGATAGTCCAGCAGCCTTTTCAATTGTGTTTAAGGCAACATTGGAGGACTGGGAACCAAAGAGGGATACAGCTGACAAGGCTTAGCTGGATAATCAGTCAGTGTCAGTTCAGTGAGGGAGTAGGACGCTTCCCGACGAGTCTGCTCTCTCCAGGGACCAGACAGATAGCCAGCTAGACACCGCAGACAGGCAGGCAGGCTCCTACAATCTTTGCTGCATGAATCAACTTGCAGCCCAAAGGACCGGCTCCTTCCTTCCCTTCGTGGGCCCCTCTCTTCAGGTAAGACCCTGTCTTTCAGGGCCATCTTTCCACCCCCAGGAAACGCTAGTGACCGTCCTTTTCAGGACAGCCACTCCAGCGATCCAAATTGCGTCTGTTTACCTTCTCTTAGAGCCGCATGCACCCCAATCAGTCACCCATAATCACCCCGGCCATCCGCCGCGCATAGCAGCGCTTTTTTTCTGGCGATCTGCGGCTCTTTCCCGCATCCGCGCCAGACCAGGCCTTATTCGCGGCCGCCGCAATTAGGAAAGACCGCGGCTTCAGCCGCGGCCTAGCGGTGCGCCGCAAAAAGGAGCACTGACAGCCTGGAAATTTTCCTGGAATTGTCAGGGATCATCCCCCTATCCCTGGAGGATCCCATCCTCCCCTGGATTAACAACCAGCTCATACCCACCAAGCCGAACAGCCCCCAAACCTGAGGCCTGTGGCCCGGTCGGCGGCCATCTTGGTACTCCTCAGCTACAGTGACACCCTTCTCCCCCCCCTTCCCCCCCCATTCCAAACAGTACTTGATCCAGGGTTTCGTCCGATCGCCTTTCAGGGATCAGGAAGGAATTTTTTTCCCTGCGGCAGCAAATTGGCTTAGCACTGCCGGGTTTTTTTTGCCTTCCTCTGGACCAAGGCCAAGCGAGAGGATTCAGCGAATCTTCCCTCTATTGCAATTAATCCCCCCCCCCCCCCGTGACTGGCAACAATGGTTAAACTGCGATACTCTGCAGAAACGATTTGTGGTCTGAGACAATTCGCAACAGTATTACCAGCCGTCACCAAAAAGGCCTTAAAAATAGACCAACTTTTGAGATTCGATCAACGATCGACCATCAAAAATTTCAACCATTTAACCCAGCTCAAGCACATATCATGTGCTTTGATCAACACAAGATCGGCAGTAAAACACCGATTTCTTACTACAAAACGATCTAGACTGCCTCTTTATCACAGAAAGATGGCTTTCAGACGACTGCAACACCATTCTTGGAGAATTGGTGCCAAAAAATTATCGAATTATAACGGAAAACAGAATAGGGCAAAGAGGAGGAGGCCTGGCGGTGATCCATAAGTTTCATATTGCAATCACTAAGCCGGTCCTTCAAAATCCTCTTCCATTTATGGAAACCCTTACTCTTTAACTTCAAACTAACCCCCAGGAGACTGTTCACATTCTCCTCTGCTATAGGCCACCTGGGCCAAAATCGCAGCTTCTACCATCATTAACGGAGTTCATATCCACTTATACCCTTAACAGCAAACATCTTTTGCTGCTCGGGGACTTCAATCTGTGGGCCAACTCCTCACAGGATCCCATTGCGGATGCCTGCATCGATCACCTGGAAGGATTAGGACTACAGCAACTTATATGCGGACCCACGCATGCTTCAGGTCACACACTCGACCTAATTTTCAGACAAAATCTGAAAATAAACATTTTGGGAAATGAACCTTTGCCATGGACAGACCACCATGCAATTAGTTTCATAATTTCCAAAATTCCACCAGTTATAAAAGCACCAAAGCCGGTGACAATACACTGGGCTAGATCTCAGAAGAAGCTCCATTCGGAACTCTTCAAATCTACCTTAGGAAACCGAATCAAAACTATTCATCCTCAGTTAACAGCCTCAGATACACTGGATGCCATAAATGCAGCTCTGCTACAATCAGCCGACTTAGTAGCACCGAAACGCAAAGTCCACATCCGGAAAAAAAAGTCCGGCTGGTTCAACAACCAGCTGTCCCTACTGAAGCAAGAGCGCAGAAGGGCGGAAGCCGCCTGGAAAAGAAGCCCTTCAGAAGATCACCTCATCATCTACAAGGCAATAACAACACAATATCATAAAGAAATCTTCAAAGCCAAGAAACATCATTTTTCTATGACGATTAACAGCGCCATGAACCGCCCCCGAGAACTATTCAAGATGGTCACCCAGACCATGAATCCGGGATGTCTTGAAGTCCCCAATTCAGACACCCAAGAGTTCTGTAATGAACTATCGGATTTCTTCATCGACAAAATCGAAAGAATCCGGGTAAGTATTCTGCAAAATAATACCCCCCTCAGCCCCCTCTTCAATCAACTACAAAACACCAACAGAAACCTTCTACAATCAACTAAGTTCACTCTGGAACCCATCTCCATCGATACCACCAAAAATATCATTGGTGCGTTGCGGAACAGCACAGCACCCAATGACATCATTCCCACCAAGCTGCTGAAGGAATGCGCCGACATTCTGGCGCCTCCCATCACACAGCTTATAAATCAGTCATTTAAGGAAGGCATAGTGCCATCCCTGCTGAAAGAGGGCACAATCCAGCCCATCTTGAAAAAACCTAACTTGGATCCCAAGGACCCAACTCACCGCCGCCCCATAACAGGCCTAAATATTCTCTCCAAGATAATGGAGAAAATAGTGGTACAACAGCTGCAACAGCATCTGGATACCCACAATCTACTCGATCCATTTCAATCAGGTTTCCGTCCCGGACACGGGACAGAAACGGCCTTACTCAAAATATGGGACGATGCCCTCGAGGCCGCAGACGAGGGAGAATCCTGTCTCCTGGTTTTGCTGGACCTAAGCGCAGCCTTTGACACAGTAGACCACAAAATGTTACTGATGCGACTGGCCGAGGTAGCCAGAATCGCAGAAGGTGATTTACCATGGTTTTCCTCCTTTCTTGAAAACCGATCACAAACAGTGAAACTGGGATCTTTCACGTCGGAAAAACGCACGGTGCCATGTGGAGTCCCCCAAGGATCCCCCCTGTCACAGGTACTGTTCAACATCTATCTTCGCCCTCTCTTTGATATTATCAGTAGCCAAGAACTACTTTATCACTCTTATGCAGACGATACGCAATTGTATTTTCGCATCTGCAACAAAAAGGATCATCATCTCAGTTTAGAGAAATGTCTCTCTTCGATAGAAAACTGGATGACTAAGAGTTATCTTAAACTCAACAGTTCCAAAACAGAACTTCTTATGTTTCACGCCAGCCGAAAGAGCCAACTGGCAACAACCTGGACACCGCCGCCCATTCTGGGCCAAATCATCACCCCTAGCTCCAAAGTCAAAAGTCTAGGAGTCATTTTTGACGCCTTCATGACAATGGACGCACAAATAGGGTCAGTAGTCAGCGGATCGCACCATTTGTTGCGCCTACTACGCAGACTTATTCCATTTATCCCCAAAGAAGACGTAGCAGTCGTGGTGGGAACAATCGTGAATTCCAGACTGGACTATGCAAATGCCCTTTACCTCGGGCTCCCAAAGTACCAAATCGCTCGTCTGCAAGTTGTACAGAATACGGCCGCCAGACTGGTGACTGGGAAAAGGACATGGGAATCAATCTCACCTTCGCTGAGAACCCTTCACTGGTTGCCAGTAAAAGACAGAATTGTATTTAAAGCACTCTGCCTGACACATAAGTGCATCCATGGGAAGGCGCCGCAATATCTTTGCGACAAGATAGAACCTCACAATTCTAATCGCGTTCTGCGATCCACTGACCAAAATCTGGTCAAGGTGCCAAAAACCAAATACAAGTCCAAAGGAGAAAGAAGGTTTGCTTTTCAAGGTCCGAGACTATGGAACGCTTTACCAACCAGCGTTCAGTTGGAGGAAAACCACCTGACTTTCAGAAGACAGATTAAAACTCTGCTCTTTTGATGTCATGAGACACGAAACATCAAGCGCCCAGAGGCGATTCAGTTCGCATGTGCCGCGCTATATAAGTTTTTCATTCATTCATTCATTCATTCAAAGAGGGGATCCACCTTAGTCCAGTATACTGATGATCTCTTGCTCTCCAATCCAGAATTAGAAGCCTGTGAGGTAGACTCGCGGAGTTTATTAGACCACTTAGCAAGCAAAGGACACCTTGCCTCGAAGAAGAAAATCCAGTATGCAAGTACCCAGGTGGAATATTTGGGGTGCATAATAGAGGCAGGAGAACGAAAGGTCTCACCCGCCAGAGTCAAGGCAGTAACCTCCTTAAGCAGGCCAATGGACAAAACAGTCATGCTGTCCTTTCTGGGGTCAATCGTGTACTCCAGGCAGTGGATACCCGATTGTTCCCATTGGGATTCAATCCTAAGAAAAACTACACTTGCAGAAGCACCAAAGATAGTGAAATGGACAGAGGATAGAGTAGAAGCCTTTGAGAGACTGATCCAGGCTCTGACCCAGGCTCCGGCTTTAGCCCTCACAAATTATGAAAAGCCATTTCAGTTGTACTGTATGGTATCGGGAGGAACCTATGCAGCGGTACTGACACAGAGACATGGGGGAAGGAATAGGCCAGTTTCATATCTGTCAAAGAAGTTGCCTCCCGTAGTTCTTGGCATGCCTCATTGCCTCCAAGCACTAGCAGCCTCGTCTTTGGCAGTAAAAGATGCAACCAAAATAGTTCATGGTAATGTGATGGAACTTTTCACCACCCATACGGTATTGTCTCTTCTTCAGAACATGACTACGCAGCACATGACAGCACATCGACTGTCCGGGTATGAGACCATATTGCTCATTAAGGAAAACTTGTTAATAAAGACATGTTCAGATACCTCTCCAGTGATAAGATTTTTGCATACCCTTCTGAGACTTAAATGTGAAGGTTCTGACGAACAGGTAGACCCAACACCTGAACACAAATGTGTTGAGGCGATTTTATCTTGTACAGCACCTAGAAAAGACTTAAAAGACACCCCACAGACTGATAGCATAGATGTATTTGTAGACGCATCGTGCATTAAGCCAGACGATAAGACATACCAGACAGTATACGCAGTGGTTGTGCTCCCAAATCAAGTGATAGAAGCCGAGCCGATTGTTGCGACTTCGGCACAACAAGCTGAGCTGGTGGCGCTCACAAGAGCTTGTGAAATATTTGCAGGACAGAAAGTAAACATTAACACTAACAGCCGATACGCACATGGAACGGTGCATGATTATGCAATTATCTGGCGGGCTCGTGGATTCATTTCAGCAGATGGGAAAAGGGTGGCGAATCAAAAATACATAGAACATTCGCTATATGCCCTTCAGTTGCCAGAAGCTGTAAGTGTAATAAAGGTAGAGGGACACTCTGCAAAAGGAGACTATCAAGCTATGGGTAATAATCTAGCAGACAGAGCAGCGAAAGAGGCAGCCCGCAGAGGTACACGAATGGAGAATAGATTGTTATTCATGACAGACTTTGAGAGTAAGGATTGGGTGTCAGTAGTACATCAGCTTCAGAAACAGTCAACCAGTGAGGACATTAAAGTGGAGTTCCACCCATAAATATAACATTACATCAGTAGTTTTAAAAAAATGTCATTAGTCCTTTACAAATTTTTTTTTTTTTTTTTAGATGCCTTCAAAGTGTTGTTGCTAGGCAGAATAGTTAATCTTCCCACTTCCTGCACCTAGGTGCTTAATGCTTCCTAACCTGCACCGCACAGACTCCTGGGAATGTAGTGGGTGTAACTTTCCAGGAGTCTGTGCATTCCCCAGTCTCAAAGAATCATGTGACTTGGACAGCACAGGTGCTGAAACCTGATCTGACACTGCTTGTGCAGCACTTAGCATGTGCTAGATCTGCAAGGCTGAAATCCAGGAAGTCATACAGTCTGGCTTCATGATGCCCACACTTAAAGCGGGAGTTCACCCATTTAAAAAAAAAAAAAAAATCTCCCCTTAGCTTCCTGCTCGTTCGGTCTAGGGGAATCGGCTATTTATATTAAAATATGTGCAGTACTTACCCGTTTTCGAGCTGCATCTTCTTCCGTCGCTTCCGGGTATGGGTCTTCGGGAGCGGGCGTTCCTTCTTGATTGACAGCCTTCCGAGAGGCTTCCGACGGTCGCATCCATCGCGTCACTCGTAGCCGAAAGAAGCCGAACGTCGGTGCGGCTCTATACTGCGCCTGCGCACCGACGTTCGGCTTCTTTCGGAAAATCGTGACGCGATGGATGTGACCGTCGGAAGCCTCTCGGAAACCTGTCAATCAAGAAGGAACGCCCATTCCCGAAGCCCATACCCGGAAGCGACGGAGAGGATGCGTCTCGTAAACGGGTAAGTACTGCACATATTTTAAAATAAATAGCCGATTCCCCTAGTAATAACGAGCAGGAATCTAAGGGGGAAAAGTGCCCTCTAAGGGTGAACCCCCGCTTTAAGATGGCCCCAGTCAATTTCTATTTTATAAAGTGTCTAAATGCTGTAACAACCTAACAAAACGGACCTTAGTTTACAGACTAACTTTACTAGAATACATTAAGCTTGTGTATTACAGGGGTATTTATATTTAAAAAGTGAAATTGTGGCCGGAACTCCGCTTTAAGTACTGGGAATCCCAGGGACTGCAAGCGACAGGTACAGGGATATGGACGAAAGATAGGGTTCTAGCTGCATCAGCGCCACTCCTAATTTCTTACCTACATGGTCCTGGACATTTAGGCAAACAGTACATACTAGAACATTACAAGTCATTGTTCTGTACACAACAATTGCAGAAGCTGATAGACGATCTGGTCGACTCATGTATGACTTGCGCTCAAAATAATGTTCAAGGAAAGGCACACAGAAGACATGGGAATTTACCGCCCCCTACTGGCCCCCTGCAGGATTTGCAAATAGATTACACACACACATGCCAAAAGAGCCCGGGAACATAAAATATCTCCTTGTGATAATGTGCAGATTCTCTGGGTGGTGTTCAGCGATACCTACTTCAGGGGAGACAGCGGGGGAGACAGTCAGGGCATTAGTCAATAAGAGTGATTCATTCAGATCAAGGACCTGCTTTCATGTCAAAACTAATACAGGAGCTGACAAAAATTTGGGGTTTCCAGTGGAAACTTAATATTGCATACCACCCCCAAAGTGCGGGTGTCGTTGAGAGGACGAATAGGACCATCAAGGACAGGCTTAAAAAAGCCACTTCAGGAACATTGAAAAATTGGTTGAAATTTCTGACCGCCATTCTCTACCATATAAGGACAATACCAAATAAAAAGACAGGATTGTCACCCTATGAAATACTGTTTGGCCGCCCCCCCAATTCCAGAAAGGGAATAGATACTGAAAGTAACATTTGTGCTTTACAGGAACAGTACGTGAAACATCTGGTAGGTATACTCTCAGAGAATCATGAAAAGGTTGCTGTCACTTTTCCTCCTCTTTCCACAGATCCAACTCACCCTTTCCTACCAGGAGACAAAGTGCTGATAAAACAGTTGGCGGTCAGGAAAAAGACTGATACGTGCTATTTACAGGGTGCCGAATGCAGATCAGTGCTATTTACAGGGTGCAGAATGCAGATATGTGCTATTTACAGGGTGCAGAATGCAGATATGTGCTATTTACAGGGTGCAGAATGCAGATATGTGCTAATTTATAGGGTGCAGAATGCAGATACGTGCGATTTTTCAGGTGGGAGCCCCTCATTATGGGCACAGGGAGGCTGCATATGATGTGCACAGTGAGGCTGCATTTGAAGAAATAGAAACTTGCATTTGGCTGCTGTACCTATCTCTCTTTTAAACTTACCCAGATTCTCATTTGACTCGTAGGTACTGATCATTGTGGATTTTTTTTTTTTGTAAAAATGACTGGAAATTCGGTACCATCTTTGAAACTATTTCCCTTCACAAGGCGTTCCAATGAAGAAAAAAAGAGCATAAAGGAGCTTGGACCAAATCAACCCAAATTGCAAATCCAGCAGAGGTCAAGTGATCGTGGTTGAGTTTACACTCAAAGCTTCTCCCCCACTTCATATAGCAAATGGAGGTGGCTGGCTGGATGTGATGTGACTAATGCCTATTATTGTTTTCCCTGTTTGCTCTTTCAAAGTCCTGGCACCGACAAATTGTGGATTTTAACAGGGGTTTGCGACCTAAAACATCTCACTGACAAGTGCAAGCGGCATCAAATTACCCAAAGCCATATTTACAACTGTGTGAAGCTTGAGTTTTTTGGGAAGAGTAGCATTAGCGAACAGCTAAATGAAGGCAACAGAATTGCCGTTATAAGACACAATGAAGAGGTCACAAAAAATCGTCACATCCTGTCTAGAATAATAGGCTGCGTGAAATTTTGTGGTGCATTTGAGCTGGCTTTGCGTGGCCATGACGAGAGCGAGAGATCAGAGAATCCTGGGATATTCCGTGGCTTGGTAGATTTTGTTGCTTCTCTCGATGAAGTTTTGAAAGAGCACCTTGAGAATGCCACTGGGCTAGATTCAGGTACATTTGCGCTTTTTTTACGGAGGCGCAGGGCAACGTTTTTGCCCTGCGCCCCCGCAAATCTTCTGCGCTACCCGCGATTCACGGAGCAGTAGCTCCGTAAATTGCGTGGTGTGCGCTCTTTAAAATTGCCCGGCGTAAGCGCGCGCAATTTAAATGATCCCGTAGGGGGCGGGAATCATTTAAATTAGGCGCGTTCCCGCGCCGAGCGTAGTGCGCATGCTCCGTCTGGAAACTTTCCCGACGTGCATTGCGGCAAATGACGTCGCAAGGACGTCATTTGCTTCAAATTGAACGTGAATGGCGTCCAGCGCCATTCACGATTCACTTACGCAAAATACGTAAATTTTTTATTTTGCGACGCGGGAACGACGGGTATACGTAACATTGGCTGCCCCTGCTAATAGCAGGGGCAGCCTTACGCGAAAACCGCCGTACGCAAACGACGTAAACTGCGTACGCAGGGCTCGCGTAACGTTGTGAATCGGCGTTAGTATGCAATTTGCATACTATACGCATAGCACAACGGGAACGCCACCTAGCGGCCATCGCAAGAATGCAGCCTACGATATGCGGGCATAAGAGCCTTATGCCACGCATATCTTAGGCTGCAGTCGGCGTAACGAGGTTCCTGAATCAGGAGCATTCGTTACGCCGGCGCAAGTAAGCAATTGCGCTGCATAACGATGGTTACGCAGGCGCAATTGCTCTCTGAATCCGGGCCACTTTATTTAAGGGAACTTCAAAAACTGTGCAGAACGAGCTGTTGGACTGTATGTTGTCCGTTGTGAAGGAGCACATTATTGAAGAAGCACGGAGCAGTGCTTTTATCTCAATCCAGGCCGACGAGACCATGGATATTGCCACTTATTGCCAACTTGTAATTGTACTGCGCTACATTGATGCCAAAAACCACGTACAGGAGAGTTTTTTTGAGTTTATTCCTCTGCAGTCTACTACAGCAGATTCCATCACTACAGCACTACAAGAGCGCCTTGCTGTCATCCTTCCAGAGGATCAGAAACATAAGCTGATCTCCCAAGCGTATGATGGAGCCAGCGTGATGAGGGGTGCCACTGCAGGTGTTCAGAAGAAGATACAAGATGTGTACCCAAATGCCCATTATATCCACTGCTATGCACATCAGCTGAACCTAATAATGCAACAAGCCACTTCTCAAATGCCCAAAGTGAGACTATTTTTGGAAACCTTGGAGGATTTGCCAGCTTTTTTTCCAGATCACCCAAGCGCACAGATGTGCTTGATAAAATAGTTGCCCATAGACTACCGACATCAAGCAGTGTCAGATGGAACTTCCAAAGCCGTGCCATCAATACAGTGTTTGAGCACAGAGAGGACCTCATCCGCTGTTTTAAAGAAATCCGAGACTATTATAAATCCGAGATATTTTCTGACGCTTTTCCACACCATCATGCCCCATGTGGACCTCCTCTACGCCAAACTCCAGAAGAAGGACATAGATTCAGTCCACATTAAGGGGAGCATCCAGCAGTTCCAGAAGGACATACAGAAGATCAGGTAGCAGCTGTATTCCTGCTTTTACATGTGTTGTTGTTGTTGTTTTTATTATTATTGTTCATACATTTTGCAGAGATTATATCAAGGGCTGTGCAAATTAACTTTTAATTAATCGATTAATCTTTAATTTTTTGGATCGATCAAAATCTTTTTGATCGATTAAAATTCTTTTGATTGGTACTCACCTCTCCGCCGGCTTCTGGGCCTTCAGGGAGTTCCGTCGGAGATCCAGTAATGTCACGGACACCGGCGGGGCTTGCCGTGTCCATCTGAAGGGCTCCTTTGCTGTGCCTTCATATCTGCATGCTGGCGGGACGTTACTATCTGCCACACGTAAGAGCTGTTACACTTCCCTCTATCACTTCACTACATCATTTTTGTTTTTCTCCTTCAATCCATAGGTCTGTGATACCATACTCTTGCACACCATGCAACGTTTCTCCTTCACAAACCACCTTGTTAGTGCCACCTTGCTTCAAGCAGACAAGTTTGAACAGTACGCAATGGAGTTTCCGGAGGATGCACTGAGTAAGACTTTGAAGGCCTATCCACTGCTCAATAAGACAGAGCTTAGTCTCATCTACCGCACAGAGGAGTTCAAAGAATGTAATGGTGCTGTGGCCCTATTGCAGCTGTTTAATCTTAAAGAAGAATTTAATGAGACTGTCACTCTTCTGAAGATCCTCGTCACCACACCCATGACCACAGCAGAAGCTGAGGCCTCGTACACACGACCAAGGAACTTGACGGGCAAAACACATTGTTTTGCTCCTCGAGTTCCTTGTGAAGCCGTCCAGAAACTCGACAAGCCAATTTTCTCCATTCCAGTCAAGGAAATAGAAAACATGCTCTCTTTTTGGCTCGTCGAGTTTCTCGACAGTTTCCTCGACGAAAATGTACACACGACCGGTTTCCCCGGCAAAAAAATATCTCCCAGCAAGTTTCTTGCTGGTTTTTGCCGAGAAACTCGGTCGTGTGTACGAGGCCTGAGAGGTGCTTCTCAACCTTAAAAAGGATAAAGACTTTTTTGAGAAATAGCATGACCCAGGAAAGGCTGAATGCATTGGCCATGCTGTCCATGGAAAAGAGAGTGGTGACAGAGATGACTGATTTCAACCAGAAGGTCATTGAAAAATTTGCAAGCCAGAAAGAGAGGCGAGCAAAATTTATTTTCAAATAATTATACTGGTGTGAATGTGAATGTGGCGTTCATTTGTATTCAGTCACCTTTACTTTGATTAAGAGTTTTTTGGTTGCTGTTTGTTGTGCAATAAAGTTTGTTTACTGTTTTAAAAAAAATCACTGATCCGTGGTACATTCATTGCATTCTTTAACAGTTGACTTGAAAATTTACATTTTCTATATTTTATCTAGCGGGAATGACACATAATCACCTGCTAAATGCCCATTTAGAGTCCTTCATTACTATCAGTGTTATTTTTCAGTTTGTTTGTGCCGATCTGTAAGGCTGCGCTATATACCATGATCTGTGATGCTGGGGCTTTATACTCTGTCCTGTGATGCTGGGGCTGTATACTCTGTCCTGTGATGCTGGGGCTATATACTCTGTCCTGTGATGCTGGGGCTATATACTCTGTCCTGTGATGCTGGGGCTATATACTCTGGCCTGTGATGCTGGGGCTTTATACTCTGTCCTGTGATGCTGGGGCTATATACTCTGTCCTGTGATGCAGGGGCTATATACTCTGTCCTGTGATGCTGGGGCTATATACTCTGTCCTGTGATGCTGGTGCTATATACTCTGTCCTGTGATGCTGGTGCTATATACTCTGTCCTGTGATGCTGGGGCTATATACTCTGTCCTGTGATGCAGGGGCTATATACTCTGTCCTGTGATGCTGGGGCTATATACTCTGTCCTGTGATGCTGGAGTTATATACTCTGTCCTGTGATGCTGGGGCTGTATACTCTGTCCTGTGATGCTGAGCTGTATACTCCTGAAACTATGAGTGGAAGGAAGTGGAATACAGGGGACAAAGTAGGTGGATTATATAAGGGGTGTGGTTTACAATAAGTAGGAGGGGCCAATCGTGGAGGGGCGGGGTCTTGCGCCCCCCCATCCTAAAACTTCACCAGCCACCACTGTCTATATCATTATCAGTATGTCTCCGCTCCGTCTATGGTTTGTCGTCACTTCCGTGACATATTCTGATGGGTTCACTGGTGTGTAATGTCGTAAATCTTCTGGAACGCATCGCACTTGCGGTTGGAACGCATCGCGCATGCGCAGTTGCCTGCAACGTCACTTCCGTAGAATTCTGCGATAGGGAGCAGAATATGACAACACACTGGATTCACAAAGCACTTGCGCCAACGTATCTCCAGATGCGCTGCGCAAGTGCAAATATGCGCCGTCGTATCTATGCGCCGGACTCAGAAACTAAGATACGCCTGAAAATAAGCTTCATCCGACTGACGTGACTTGCCTACGCCGGCGTAGAGTGGGCACATATTTACGCTGGACGTATTTGGCGCTCCCATTGATTTTCTATTCACATATGCAAATGAGAGAGATACGCCGATTCACGAACGTACGTCTGTCCGACGCAGTGCGTGTAAAGTCACTCAAAAGCTCCGCCTCTTCATACACACTCACAGCTCCGCATCTTCATACACACTCAGGGCTCCGCCCCTTTATACACACTCAGGGAGGAGAGAAAGGGGAATCCCACATCATGCAACGCTTTTTAATAAAAGGAAATACTAAAATCGGCACTCACTGAGGTGGGAAGCTGCCACATTTAGCATTGGTAGTCATACTGAAACTGAAGGTTCATCTTGGCTGAATACCCATTCAGTGCAGCCGTTATCTCCCCCCAAACAGGGCAAATTCAGTCCAAACCCAAACAAAACCAAACAAGTGATCTGTTTATTGGTCCCTTATTGGTGACCGATGGGAGAAAGATCCCCTCATATCGGTGATCAGTGAAAGAAGGACATTTTTACATTATCATGAAATTGTTGTTACTGAAAGACAGAAATTGATAAATTCACAGGGAACCCCTAAAATCCTTTGGAGGATCCCTGACTGATTAAGGCTGGACTAGTCAGTAATATATTTCTATCCCCCTTGGTGGGAGTGGAGATGACCCATCTATAAGGATATACATACACACAGCACAAGGTCACTTCAATATATTTCTCAGGACGGCAGTTCCTCTGAGCTCCACAAGATGGTGATCTTCTCACTTCTAACAAGACAGGAGATCTCTATGAAGACAGGAAGTGATGTCATGTACACACAGGAAGTTCCATGTGAGAGGTGAGTCGGGAGGCAGAAGAGAGGAGACGTTGTTGGAGGAACCAGCAGAGGAGGTAATAAGATCCTATCTTCTATTTACACCCAGTAACCCCCGTCATGTCCGTCCTCTTCCTCCATAGTCACTGTGACATCTTTTATCTCCAGCAGATGATGATACACATATATAGTGTGGAGACCTAGATTAACCCCTTCAGGGTCACAACATTTCTCCACTTACAGGGCCGGAAAACACTCTCCGTTTTGGAGATGTGTCACCTTTCCCACCAATCACACAGCGGGTCCAACCAAAAAAATGTACAGTGAGATCTATCTAGTAATAAAATTTCCATCCATTGTGGTGAGTTTCATCCAGGTGGGGTCACCTGGAAGTGGTCACGTGTTGATCTGTTACTAATGGCAGGGATCAAAATTTCAAGTCCTGAGCTACTAGCCAGGCCTCAAGGGTTACTTGCCACAATTTGCCCGGCCCAACCCCTACCATGTCCCGCCCCTAGACGCACCCTCATAAATTATCTCATGAAATGACACTTAAATGTTTTATGCAGAATTAAGTTATAAAAATAAATATTAACAACAACTTTATCCGTGCCCAAAAATGCAGCCTGCTCATGTCTACCAATGCAGCCACGTGTCCCCAGTGCAGCCACGTGTCCCCATTGCAGCCACGTGTCCCCAGTGCAGCCACGTGTCCCCAATGCAGCCACGTGTCCCCAGTGCAGCCACGTGTCCCCAATGCAGCCATATATCCCCATTGCAGCCTTTGTCCCCAGTGCATTCTGTGTCCCCAGTGCAGCCTACCTGTGCTGGGTAAGAGAGGAGACAATCTGGAGATGGAGTGGCCACCGCCGTCACAGCCGCCATCGCCTGGTTGTTCAAAGAACGGGAAACATAACAGCTTTCAATTCAATAGCTGTGTTCCCCGCCACGAGCCGTCATATACAGCCCTTCCCCCCTTGTCCGGGAAACTATGATAGACAGATCACCCGTCCAATCCTGGGATAGGTAATCGGTCTATGGAAGTGCGCGGACAAGGGGGAGGGGCTGTATATGACAGCGTGCGGCGGGGAACACAGCTATTGAATTGAAAGCTGTTATGTTCCCTACGCTCTGAACAACCAGGCAGCGGTGGCGTTGGCGGCGACTCTCCTCTCCCCTATATTCACTCCTTGCTCGCCCCCCCCCCCCCCTGCTCCCAGGCAGCCCACACTCGCCAGCCCTCAAAATGCACTCGCAAAATGCGAGCAGGCTAGTGTAAATTTTGAGGGCTGCTAATGGCACCAGCCATTGTTTTTCAAGCTAACTAATATTTGAAGGGGTCTTTTTGATACATTGGACATTAGTTGTATTTTCTGGTGTCATTCATTTCTTTATTTTTTAAATTTTTTACATGTGGCAAACTGTTTAATAATCTTTATTTTCATTTTTGGCAGCGCAGTCTATATATACATTTACTGGAGATCATATGACCATCACATTGCCTCCACCTCCCTCCCTGATAGAATAGAGAAATACAAAGAAGATTCTAGAAGTCACCAGAGAGATGATGGAGGAGAGGTGAGGAGGATTCTGGGAATTCTGGGACATTATCCAGTAACAGACAAGGGGTGTGTCTGGATGGTGACTGTATCATTGTGTGTGTCAGGTTCCTATAAGGTGTCAGGATGTCACTGTCTATTTCTCCATGGAGGAGTGGGAGTATTTAGAAGGACACAAGGATCTCTACAAGGACGTCATGATGGAGAATCAGCCGCCCCTCACATCAGCGGGTAAGAGGAGACTTTATTGTAAAGGAGAGAGCAGTACGGAGGCTCCACCTAGATCCCCCGTCATCTGATAAACACATAGAAACAATGTATTCAGTCAGTGTGTGTGTTTCCTACAGATGGATCCAGTAATGGGAACCCACCAGAGAGATGTCCCAGTCCTCTGTATTCCCGGGATTCCACACAGGAAGGTCACACCATCCCTCACCATCATCAGGTAGATGAGGAACAATCACTGGTAGTATCATTAGGATCTGTACATTATCTGCATTGTTGTAATTGATATATATTTTTAAAAATATCTTTCAGAGTAAAAATCTCGGGGATTATATTATTGTTGTTAAAGAAGAGTATAAAGAGGAGGATGAGGAGTATGGAGTGATGGAGGAGTTATCAGAAGGACACAAGGATATGATGGAGCCACCTAATACCAGGAACCCACCAGAGAGATGTCCCCGTCCTCTGTATTCCCGGGATTCCACACAGGAAGGTCACACCATCCCTCACTGTTACAAGGTTGGTGGGATAGAGCATCTAGAACATGGACTCATGAAGATGATGTATGAAAGCTGAGCTTATATTTTACCAATGAAGTTTTATTTATTTTTCTTGGGTTAGGGTAAAGATCTGATAGATATGGAATTTGAGGCTAAAGCAGAAGAAGAAGAAGAAGAGAGGTATGTGAGTGATGATCAGCAGTCTATGGAGGAGGATGGAATAATAAGGCTAATTATAGAGGACGGCACTTCTACAGAGATCAGCACAGGTGGGTCATTAACACTAAATACATTCCTCCACCCATACTGCTCACTGATTGGTCCAGAGTAGGGCGGGGACTGGGTGATATCAGCCTGTAATCCCCTGGTCACTTTCCTGAGCTGTGTTCCCTGTCCTGTATTCCTGTTTTTCTCTGGGATAATCTTCCTTCTCTGTGCTGCAGACACAATTTATGTATCTAGACTGTATTTATGGAGATTCTGGGGATCAGCTGGCAGAAAAATGTTGATTGTCATCATAGATATTACTAGACCTAGACACCTGTGACATGTATCTTGGGCCTCCTTCCCATACATGAGTCTAGTAAGATCTCTGACAGAACAATTCTCCTCCCAGGGTTACTTGCTCTGTTGTCTGCTGGCTGTGCCGGGTGGAGGGATATGACTGTATAGTCTCAGACCCAAGTCACTGAGTGCAATCTCAGGAGATGGGAGGCAGCGTTGTGGAATCTCTGCAACTTGTCTCATGTAAACATTTAAGCTTCCACTGATTACTGAATACCAATATTATGAGTCCTGACCCTTACACTGTATAATTTATATTGTACATTACATACTCCTGACCCCTGCACTATATACTCTATGGTGTACATTACATCATTCTGATACTATATAGTTCTATCTGTTGTATCTTATACAATATGTTGTACATTACTTAGTCCTGACTTCTGCTCTCTCCCCTCTACCCACTGCTATATATACACATAATATGTATTTTCTTTTGTTACACCCATTTCCTACCAGCTGGACATTTTATATCTGATGATTTGATTGGAGCACAGACTTACATGTTGATAATAATGTGATAACTATCACCCTGTCTTCTACACGGATCATGGGGACCTCTTCGCGTGGGAGCTCGGCATCCCGTTCAAGGTCCCCGAGGGACACCTCCGGTCCTACTCAGACCATTCCGGAGCTCTTCAGGAAGCAGAGGCCTGTCATGGTGTCTCCACTTCCCTCCTCCTCATCACCTCAGCAACATGTGGAGATAGTACTTTCCCCAACGGTGCCTTCTCCTGCTTCGGGGGTGCCCCACCCGACAACATCACCCCCGCTGTGCATCCAAGACCTCAGGGCAGTGGCGGCAGATATCAAAGACACTCTGTCCGCGGCGATCGCGGGCCTCCGTCATGAACTACAAGCCATAACGGGCAGAGTCCAGAAAGTGGAGAACGCGACCATGGTTCAACACACCGTCATTAAGCGGGTGGCTCACAAGCTGGATTCCCACACCCTACAGCTCCGAGATATCCAACTGCATGTCGAGGAACTCGACAATAGGGGCAGAAGGCATAATCTGAGAATCAGGGGTCTCCCGGAGACCGTAGAAACCGACCAGATTGCCCCAGCGGTCACTGGAATCTTTAACATCTTACTGGACAAGCCACCAGACGCGCTGATCACTATGGAGCGTATCCACAGTCCTCGGGGTAGGGACACCGACCCCCCGAGAGATATTATTTGTTTCGTAAATGACTACGAGATCAAGGAGACCGTTCTACAATGGCCACCCGATTCAAATCTACCAGGACCTCTCGGCCATCACACTCAAGAACCGCAGGGACCTCTGTCCCCTCCTGGAAGTTTTGAGGAACAAGGGGATTTGCTACCGTTGGAAATTCCCCTTCGGTTTACTAGCCACCCACCAAGGTCGTTCGGCTCTCCTGAGAGTCCCGGAGGAGCTGGAAGCTTTCTGCAAACACTTGGACTTATCGTACGTCCATCTGCCAGATTGGTACGCGGAGTTTCAAGTCCCCGAGCTCTCCCGCCGTAACCTGGAATAGGAACCGATGGAAGCCCAGGACACCAGATATCGACGGAGACGGTCTCCTTCTCCATCATCAGGCCTCGATCCCAACGCATACGTATACCCGCCGCCTACCAGCACGTCGGCGGCCCAGATGCCCCGCAGAGCTCGCCGTGATCAACCGATGATTTCCCGCTAGACGGATTTCCACTGTCCGGCTGTAACCCAGGTACTGCGTCTCTGGTGGGCTTGCCTACTCAACGGAATTTGGACTGTTTGCCCTACCTTTTGGCTCTAGTGCCCTGCTCCCCTTGTATATGATGCGCTGTTCGGAACGTTGCTCAGGGTCATAAGGCCTATGACCTGGTGACTCTCCATTGCCCTTCCTATTAGGTTACCAGAGGAGACTGCTCAAGTAAACTTAGCTACTATGCACCGCATCTGACCGTATAGGTTCCTGTCCATTAAAGATCGGAGAACCTCAGTGTTCTGTGCCCCAGCCTTACCTCCCGCCACCGGACATCGTCGCCTGACTTTCTGAATTTATACCCCCATGCCTTACTTATCCCGGTGGGGTATTTTGCTTTTTACACAGGATTTTAGCTCCGTTGCTAGCCCCATGAACACAGCTTATTTGGATGGCCGCTTCAACCTGTTCCCAGACTCGCTGGGCTCTCAATATATATATGGACATTCTCATGCGGCTCTATCCAAAACTGCTCAGGTATCGTTAGGCTAGTCCATTGCTGAATGCGAAATAATGCTATGTTCATTAATTTAACCTGTGTTCACTTGGGTTGTTTTGCTTTTGTGTGTGGTGTGGCAGTCAGAGAGGGGGAAAGATGGCTTCTGTCCACATAGTGAGGTACTTATGAGGGGCCTATGCAACATTTCTGAGCTATGCGTGCGTTTTGCAGCTTCGGAGTAAAAAGCCCTGGGTGGAGGTAGAGACATGCTTCGGCCTTGTACTACACGCCCCCTTAGCGTCTGAAGCCGATCCCGCCAATCCAGGTTATTCCACTAATTTCAGGGGAGGAGCCAGGTTCTAGTCGCGGACATCACCTTGGGCGCGTTAAGCTCACGGAACCCCTCCTAATTCAAATGCCCCCCCTCCCTCCCCCCTACGTTATGGGCGGTTCAGCGCCGCATCTCTGCGTTTAGTCGAAGTTCTCAGCCGCAGACTACACTCACAACCTGGGTTACAGCCCGGAATAAGGTTCCCTCAATATTGTTACTGTTACAGATTTTTATTGGTACAATTTACTGTTTCGTTTCAGGGATTGAGTTGAATTGTTGCTCCTTTTATTTGTTGCATCTCCTTCTCAGCCGACAAAAGTTTAAGGACCTGATTCGCACTCCCCCATGCATATGTACACCCCGCATGCATGTTTTCCACTCATGCTTGGGCTTTTGAAGAGATGGAGGGTAGGATTGTATATCTCTCTACTGATATATAGATTTCCCGAAAGACTGACCAACCCCTGCGCAGTGGTCCTTTGTTTTCGACCACTGACCATTTCCGGTACCCCTGATTGATTAAACTCCCCTCCCCCCCCTTTTTTTTCTTCCACAGGCTCCGTCCCCCTGTGTCGGGGGGGGGGGTCTGTGTAAGTGACCGGAATTCCTTCCCCTAGACCCAGTCCCTTTTTTTTAGGTTACACAGGGCCTTTCCTGTTTGCCTGTCCAGTCCTGCCACAGCTCTAGTAATTCCCTATATCCTGCTCTTTGGTGACCTATCCTTTCCTCCTGCATAATGACTGACACTAGGAACAATACTGACAGGCCTACACTCAAGATTGTATCCCTAAACGCGCATGGGCTCAATATTCCTGAGAAACGAGTCCAACTCCTATTGGCGATGCACCGTGCTAAGGCCGACATAGTATTCGTACAGGAAACACATTTCAAGACAGACTCGACGCCCAAACTTTATAACTATCATTTCCCTGCAGTACACCATGCCACTAATTCGAGTATTGAATCAAAAGGGGTCTCCATTTTGATTAGTAAACATTGCCCTTTCCAATTGTCTGAGACTGTGGCTGATCCAAAGGGTAGGTACTTGTTTCTAAAAGGCACATATCTCAACCGAACCATTACACTTGCGAACATATACGCCCCAAATTCCAGTCAGGTATCGTTCTTTAACTCTGCCTCAGAACTGCTGGCCTCTTTTAAGACTGGTATACTGGTGCTTGGTGGTGATTTTAATGCTCCACTCAACCCCGTCCAAGACACATCTGGCACTTCCTCCTCCTGTACGCAGCTCTGCGGAGAATAAAAACACACCTCCAAGACCTCCTCTTACACGACACGTGGCGCTCCTTGAATCCTACAGGTAGGGATTATACCTTCTACTCTTCACCGCACAACAGATACTCCAGATTAGACTACCTGTTCATTACGCAAGAAGACCTGCCCTTGCTAAAAAGCGCCTCCCGTGATCCCTTGTTCTTATCGGATCATAACCCCGTTTCGGCCACACTGTCCTTCCCAGAAATCCATCCGCGCTCGCACATATGGAGATTGGATCCTTCATTATTGACTGACCCGATCTTGGCTAAAGATTTGGAATCTCACCTCAAATAGTTTTTTCAAGAAAATAGGCCTGAAGACATGGCTCCCGTCATTAACTGGGAAGCACACAAGTGCGTGGTTAGGTGCATCCTGATCGCGGCAGCTGCTAAACGCAATAGGGAAAGACAGAAGCAGTACATCAAGCTCACAGAGAAGATTAGGCGGTTGGAACGCGCCCATAAACACACACTTGCTCTAAATACTCTGCAAGACTTAATTCGGGCACGTGCTGACCTTTTGGAGGTTATAGGTAAACAGGTCAGGCGCAAATTCATTCTGGCAAATAAAATGTTTTACGAATACGGAAACAAGGCTAGCAAATTACTTGCGAGGGCCTTACAATCCAAAAAAGCCAAGCCACTCTTTGACTGACGACCGAGGTCATAGATTGCTCTCTTCCCCCGACATTGCCAAGCATTTTGTTAAATATTATACTAGCCTTTATAACTTACCCTCCCCTGACTCGCCTACTGTGCAAGCCGCGAGAAGGGGAATGATTGAAGAATTTTTGAGCGAATTTAGCCCCGAGCAGTTGTCGGAGGCTGCTAAAAGTGAGCTTGACAGACCCTTAAACAGCAAGGAGGTGGAATTGGCTCTGAAACAGATGAAATCAGGCAAAAGCCCGGGCCCAGACGGCCTGACGGCGGGGTATTATAAAACGTATGCAAAAATTCTCACACCATTCTTTCTCTCTGCCTTTAACTCTTTTGCTCACGGCACTGTACCTCCCCGAGATCTTTTGACTGCTCATATTGTGGTAATACCGAAACCTGACAGGGACCCCTCAGTAGTAACCAATTACAGACCTATTTCACTGCTAAACGTTGATTTAAAATGGTTCCGTACCTCCCCAAACTCGTGGACCTGGACCAAGTCGGCTTTGTCCCAGGTAGAGAGGCGAGGGATAATACCCTTAAAGCCCTAAATGTCCACCACTGGCTCTCTTCTACCAAATCCCTGGGATTTTTTCTGTCGCTCGACGCGGAGAAGGCATTTGACAGGGTGGCATGGGACTTTATGCAAGCAACTCTAAGGGTCATAGGACTTCCACTGTCTATGCTGAACTACATCTCCACGCTTTATGCCGGCCCTACGGCGTGAGTAAATTGCTGCCTGTCAGATGCCTTCTCCATAACGAATGGCACGCATCAGGGATGTCCCCTCTCCCCACTGATTTTTATTTTAACCCTAGAACCGCTACTGAGACGACTTAGATCTAATCCGACCGTTAAGGGCATTGACGTATTGAATCATACCTACAAAATTGCAGCCTTTGTGGACGACATTCTCCTTTTCTTGACAGATCCACTAACAACTATCCCTAACTTGCTGAAAGACTTTGAAGACTTTAGAATTCTATCTAATTTTCAGATTAATTTTTCCAAATCGTCAGCCCTGAACATTTCCCTACCCGCCGCAACATGTAACTTGTGCCAATTGAACTTCCCCTTTAAATGGAATAGCCGGGCCATTACTTACTTAGGGATCCAATTGCCTGTATCCTAAGCGGACCTATACACATTAAACTATGCCCCATTACTACAAAACATACTAAATGATCTAAGGGGGTGGTCCTCGAAACTGTTGTCGTGGTTCGGCAGGGTTGCTGTCATTAAGATGAACGTCCTGCCGCGGATCCTGTATACTTTACAGGCGGTCCCTATTAGACTTCCCCCGGCCTTTTTCTCTTCCTACAAAAAAGCATGTACTGACTTTATCTGGAATAAGGCTCGCCCGCGTCTGAGTTACAATCGGCTCACAGCACCTAAACTTAAAGGGGGCATAGGTTTACCTGACGTATACAAATACCACCTGGCCTGTGGCCTAACTAGAATAGTTGATTGGAAAGTACACTGTGAATAAAAAGATTGGGTACGGCTCGAACACCTATTCTCTCCTCTCCCTCTCCCCCAACTCCCGTGGATCACACAGCACAATATCCCGGTAGCAGTTAAAGATCATCCCCTGATCCATCCCTCCTTGCTGACCTTTCGGGAGGCTTGTACCAAACATAAAATCTCTGATCTGTATGGCCCTATGACTCCCCTTAGATTGAATCCTGACTTCACTCCAGGAATGCATTCCCCCTTTTTAGCAGAGGACTGGCCCCACCCCTCCGTACAGGCTGGTCAAATCTTCGTTAATGGTCAATTTCTGCTACAGCCTGATCTTGCAACCAAGATTAACAAGGACGTCTTCCCATTCTGGACGTATGTACAATTCCACCACTTTTTTACTAAAAAGGCTCCGAAACCGCAGTGATCCAGAAACACCACCTCATTTGAAAATCTATGCTCCAGTAGAGAACCACAGAGTTCTGTTCTCTACACACTCATCGAAAGTCCACTGGGCTAACCAACAGTGGGAACGGGATCTCACGCTTGATCTCACAGATGCAGAATGGGAAGACGTTTACAGGCTCGCCCATAAGGGCTCGGTTAATGTCCAGATACAGGCGAATGCTTACAAAATACTTTCCAGATGGTACAAAACCCCCTCTTAAAATGCACCGCATTAACCCCACCATTTCACAAACTTGCTGGAGATGCAATCTGGAGACGGGTTCCTTCCTCCACATATGGTGGTCCTGCCCCAAAATCCAACCTTATTGGACGGAAGTCCACAAATATATCTCCCGAATCACTACTTTCGATTTGGAGTTCACACCCGCTCAGTTCCTCCTTAACCATGCACAGCCGCTCCCAAATGGATATTGTCGTACCTTGGCTATGCACATGGTGAATGCTGCCCGGATGTGTATACCACTCAAATGGCTTGTTTCCAACCCTCCGTCCGTAATGGACTGGTTCAAGCGTATTCAAAAGACGATGAAGATGGAGCAACTGATCCACCAGGCGAACGATACCCCTTCCAGGTTCTCAGGAACTTGGATCTGTTGGTCCCATTTTGCTTCATCTGGCGAATACAAATGTATTAGGTCTTGAAGGTTCTGAACGTAAATCCCCTATGATCATACCCTTTTGGAGCTGCGGCAGGCCCCCCTCTTCTTCCCAGACTATTCCTTCTCCCCCCCCCCTTATTAGTATAATACCTGTTACGAGTGTTAGGAGTTAGTTAGACTTCTTTTGCCATGAGCTGATACCAGCCCGTGAGGGTGTCAGCCCTGGTTATGTAGATATATGGTGTTCTTTGTGTTTCTTTGTACTATGCAATATCCTGACACCCACACCTACTCAATGCTGTGTGTTTTGTTTGTCCCTGCACTTCTTTGGGTCCCTGATACTTGACCTTATAAGGGCGATAAAGAAATTCGGCATTATGACTTAGGTGGCGGCTTTGTCCGCATATACATCCGCTTATTGGTTCTTTACAGGATTTGACTTGCCCTTTGCTGCCTGTTCTGTTATTTACACTGCTTAGCGGCTGCACCCGCACTCATTCATGCTTACTGGTTATATAACATAACTGTATCTGTTCTATCTCAAATAAAATCTTTTGGGAAAAAAAAAAATGTGATAACATCCTCCAACTGTGGAACCTTAAACATAAAGTGATAATGAGGGAAGAGTTAACAACCCAAGGATCAGGATCAGTCCAGTCTTCATCTTGGTTTTTCTCACCCATCCTCACTCTCTGACCTCTGGTGGGGCTCAGCCCTGCTGTTATTCATGACTAAATAAGGAAGTGTAGGTTCTCCTAAACCTTGTGTACAGCCTTCCCAGAAGATTTGAAGCTGTTATAGCTGCAAAAAGTGTGCCAACTCAATATTGAACCCTACAAATTAAGAATGTGATGCAATTAAAGTTCAGGTGTGTGTGTAAAGACAGGTGTCCCAATACTTTTGGCAATATAGTATATACTAAGAGCAACCTTCCATATGTGTTCGCTCACAGTGGATTTAACTGTATGTCTTGTAAAACTAAATTAAAATGTATTTAAAAAAACACGATGGTGGTCTTCAGGATCAGTCCAGTCTTCATCTCCGTTGTTCTACCTCCCCATCCTCACTCTCTGACCTCTGGTGTGGCTCAGTCCCGCTGTTATTCATGACTAAATCATGGACTAAATAAGGAAGTGCAGTACCAATCTGCTCATGTCTAGTAATAATCTTTGTATTTCTATTTTAGTAGATGGACGGGAGATGAGGAAAACCTCAGAGGATTGTCTCACTTTGTCTCCAGACTGTAAAGTAGAAGATGAGGACATCACACAGTATAGTCCAGGAGAAAACCCGACTACCTCAAATGTCCATCCGGCACCACACAGTGTAGATGGACCATCGTATTCCTCTTATCCTGAGGAACCTCAGACTGTGCGGGACAGTGCCGGACCATCGTATTCCTCTTCTCCTGAGGAACCTCAGACTGTGAGGGATGGTGCCGGACCATCGTATTCCTCTTATCCTGAGGACCCTCAGACTGTGCGGGATGGTGCCGGACCATCGTATTCCTCTTATCTTGAGGAACCTCAGACTGTGAGGGACGGTGCCGTCCTTCCAAAAGAGAAGAGGCTTTCCTGTACTGAGTGCGGGAAGTGTTTCCCTTCTAAATCCAAACTTAATAGGCATAAAAGACTTCACTCAGGTGAGAAGCCATATTCCTGTCCTGAGTGCGGGAAATGTTTTTCACAGAAGTACAATCTTTGCAAACATCAGAGATCTCACACGGGGGAGAAACCGTATTCCTGTCCTGAGTGCGGGAAATGTTTTACACAGAAGTTCAGTCTTTATACACATCAGAGATCTCACACGGGGGAGAAACCGTATTCCTGTCCTGAGTGCGGGATATGTTTTTCACGGAAGTCCAATCTTTACGCACATCAGACATTGCACACAGGGGAGAAGCCGCATTCCTGTCCGGAGTGCGGGAAATGTTTTTCACACAAGCCCAATCTTCACACACATCAGAGATCTCACACAGTGAAGAAGCCACTTTCCTGTCCTGAGTGAGAGAATTGTTCCTCACTGAAGTCCTGTCTTCCTGTACATCAGGGATCCCACACAACCCTAGAGGTGTATTAGTGCCTTGAGTGCGGGAAATGTCTTGTATATGAATGTTACTGGACATCACAGCTCTCATGTGGGGAAGAAGCACACCCTGATATACACCTCAGATATACTCCATGGCTGATCTTCATCATGTAAGAAACCGATCCTAAGGAGATCAGAGATCACCAAAGACGTTGATGAAGTGTTGTACTGTGTTGGCTTTTCATTGGCTGAGTACATTTTGGGGTGTAGAGAGGTAAGTAGAGCCTTGAAATGAAGGACATCATAGCGGGTTATGCCCCTTACACACGGTCAGAGTTTCCGACAAGAAAAGTCCGATGTGAGCTTTTGGACGGAAATTCCGACCGTGTGTAGGCTCCATTGGACTTTTCCTGTCGGAATTTCCACCAAATTCTGATCGTCTGTAGCAATTCTAACGTGCAAAATTCCGATGCATGCTCGGAAACAATTCGACGCATGTTCGGAAGCATTGAACTTAATTTTCTCGGCTTGTCATAGTGTTGTTGTACGTCACTGCGTTCTTGACGGTCAAAAGTTCAGAGAACTTTTGTGTGACCCTGTATATGCAAGCCAAGCTTGAGCGGAATTCCGTCAGAAACACCATCCAAGGTTTTTCAGACGGAAAATCTGATTGTGTGTATGCGGCATTACAGAACTAGACGCTGCGAGATCCGATATTTCTTTATCAGTAAACTTTACACAGACAAGACGGACATTCTGAAGTTGATTTCCTTCATTTCAAGGCTCTACTTAATAGTGCTGACCCCGAAGCGTGTCTCTCTGTCTTCAGTCCATCCTTCTCCCATCCCCCATCAGGAGGGAAGGAGAACTCAGAGATAAACTAGGTGAGAACTTCTTTCCTTTGCTCCTGTGTGGGTTGGGGTGGAGTGCGGCACGAGAGGAACACTGATTGTCTTTATATTTCTACATATCTTGTCTGGGGAGAGGTTATTGATTGGGAAATATTTATACTGTTTGATTTTGTGTAAATCATTGCGGTTTTCACTTTGAAGGGAGATATTCTGTGTGGTTTGATTGGCTCAATAGTTACCACTTCACTTTCATGTTTATTTTTATATAATAGATGAACATATATGACAATCATTCGTTCATCCATGTCACATGTTGGTCTTATTTTATTTCATACAGTGATTTGGGTTTATCTAGTGGCCGTAATGCGGTATGGAACTATTTTTCCTGATTTAGGTATTTTGGAACTAATACCTTATTATGACCACTAGTTGGAGCTGACAATTATAGGAAGTCACTGTGTTTATTGAAATACGGACAGAATTGCCACATGGCTGGACACATGCTTGTTAACCTCGCCCAACATATTATTTTGCATAGACCCCTTAGTTTACTATGGCAGGGGGGTTTTATACAAATATCTGAGATCATACTCATGTATTTATGAGTACAGTAGACCTTGAATGACATAACGAAAAACCACAATATTAAACCAACTATTGATTTTAAACCAAAAATACCTAATTAGACCTTTAGATGGCGCCAAGTATCATAGCAATTAGTGCCGTCTAGTGTGCTAATTCAATATTTTTCATTTTAAACACTTCCATACCGGGCACTTACGCCCCTTCCTGCCCAAGCCAATTTTCAGCTTTCAGCACTGTCGCACTTTGAATGACAATTGCGCGGTCGTGCTACACTGTACCCAAACAATTTTTTTATCATTTTGTTTCCACAAATAGAGCTTTCTTTTGGTGGTATTTGATCACCTCTGCGGTTTTTATTTTTTGCGCTATAAACAAAAGAAGAGTGACAATTTAAAAAAAAAAAACACTATTTTTTACTTTTTTATTTAATAAATATCACAATTTTTTTTAAAAAAACTTTTTTTTCCCTCAGTTTAGGCCGATACGTATTCTTCTACATATTTTTGGTAAAAAAAATCGCAATGATCATATATTGATTGGTTTGCGCAAAAGTTATAGCGTTTACAAAATAGCTGATAGATTTATGGCATTTTTATTTTATTAATTTTTTTACTAGTATTGGCGGCGATTTGCGATTTTTTTTTTTTTTTTTTACTGTCACCGTGACATTGCGGCGAACACATCGGACACTTTTGACACTTTTAAATGTGAATGGGTACATTCACATTTATACAGCGATTAATGCGATAAAAATGCACTAATTACTGTATAAATGTGACTGGCATTCAAGGGGTTAACACTAGGGGGTGAGGGAGGGGTTAATATGTATACCTGTATTGTGTTCTAACTGTGGGGGAAGGGGGGTGACTGGGGGAGGTGACCGATCTATGTCCCTATGTACAAGGGACACAGATCGGTCTCCTCTCTCCCCTGACAGGACGTGGAGCTCTGTGTTTACACACAGAGCTCCACGTCCCTGCTCTGTCGTTACCGATCGCGGGTACCTGGCGGACATCGAGATCGCCAAGGACGCGCATCGGCATCTCGGGGACGCGCTCCGGCGCGCTCGCGCGCCCCCCAGTGGCCGCAGGAATACAGGACGTCATATGACGTCCTGTTGAATATTCAGAGTCACCGTGGAGCCGTCATTTGACGATGGCCCGGTACTCTACTGGTTAAATCAAATGAAAAATATTCAACCAGCCCAGCAAAAAGCCTAAAAACATTCAATGTGTCCCCATTCACACAGAAGGAATGTACATGCATTGTCACTGAGCGAATTGTTATTCAAAAGTTCTAATATTTACCCCTAAATGTCAGGAGACGTTTATATAAAGATGGGAAGTATGTAGCAGATAAATGAATAGACCTCCTAGCAATGTTATTACCAGGCTGCAGCTAGGGGGAGCTCTAATGATTAGAGTGTGACCACAGCAGAGTGATCCCATCTAGCTCACATTAACCCTTTCACTGCCAGAGCTGGTTTTCCATTATTTTTGCACACATGGTAAAAGGCAGATTTGGGGCATGAAGATTGCAGTGGGGATCGAAAGTTTGGGCACCCCAGGTAAAAATTTGTATTAATGTGCATAACGGAGCCAAGGAAAGATGGAAAAATCTCCAAAAGGCATCAAATTACAGATTAGACATTCTTATAATATGTCAAAAAAGTTAGATTTTATTTCCATCATTTACACTTTCAAAATGACAGAAAACAAAAAAATGGTGTCTGCAAAAATTTGGGCACCCTGCAGAGTTAATATCTTGTACTGTCCCCTTTTGCAAGTATCACAGCTTGTAAATGCTTTTTGTAGCCAGCCAAGAGTCTTTCAATTCTTGTTTGAGGTATCTTTGCCCATTCTTCCTTACAAAAGTCTTCCAGTTCGAGATTTCTGGGCTGTCTGTCACGCACTGCTCTTTTAAGGTCTATGCATAGATTTTCAATTATGTTGAGGTCAGGAGATTGTGAAGGCCATGGCAAAACCTTCAGTTTATGCCTCTTGATGTAATCCCCCGTGGATTTTGAGATGTGTTTAGGATCCTTATCCATTTGTAGAAGCCATCCTCGCTTTAACTTCAGCTTTTTCACAGATGGCATCAAGTTACCATCCAAAATTTGCTGAAATGTTATTGAATCCATTTTTCCTTCTACTCGTGAAATGTTCCCTGTGCCACTGGCTGCAATACAACCCCAAAGCATGATTGATCCACCCCCATGCTTAACAGTTGGACAGAGGTTCTTTTCATTAAATTCTGTGCCCTTCTCCAAACGTACCTTTGCTCATTCCGGCCAAAAAGTTGTATTTTAACCTCATCGGTCCACAGAACTTGTTGCCAAAATGCATCAGGCTTGTCTATATGTTCATTTGCAAAGTTCAAACGCTGATTTTTGTGGTGAAGACGTAGAAGAGATTTTCTTCTGATGACTCTTCCATGAAGACCATATTTGTACAAGTATCTCTTTATAGTGGAATAGTGTACCACAACTCCAGTGTCTGACAGATCTTTCTGGAGGGATCGTGCAGTTAAACGTGGGGTTTGAATTGCTTTTCTCACAATCCTGCGAGCTGTTCTGTCTGATATTTTTCTTGGTCTTCCAGATCGTGCTTTAACTTCCACTGTTCCTGATGACTGCCATTTCTTAATTACATTCCAAACAGAGGATATTGACATCTGAAAACGCTTTGCTATGTTCTTATAGCCTTCTCCAGCTTTGTGAGCGTCAACTATTTTCAGTTTTCTAGACAACTGCTTAGAAGAACCCATGGTGCTGATTGTTGGGGCAAGGTCAGATGAGTCTGAGCATTTAAAACCTTTGAGATTCACATCACCTGGTCTTCCCAGACGATGATTGAGAACAATCTATGACACCGGCAGGTCTCAGCTTTGCAAAGGGGGCAGTGCATGCTATAAATTCTGCAGGATGCCCAAACTTTTGCAGATGCCATTTTTTTGTTTTCTGTAATTTTGAAAGTGTAAATGATGGAAATAAAATCTAACTTTTTTTTACATATAAGAATGTCTAATCTGTAATTTGATGCCTTTTGGAGATTTTTCCATCTTTCCTTGGCTTCGTTATGCACATTAATACACATTTTTACCTGGGGTGCCCAAACTTTCGATCCCCACTGTAGATAAAACCCCCAAACATATATTTTCTGAAAGCAGAGGCCCTGGAGAATAAAATGGTGGTAATTGTTAAGGTGTTCCTCGTACACAAATGTCACCTTCATATCTGGGTTTATTTTCTCCTTTCCCCCATTTTCTATGGTGTGATCTTTTCTACAATACTTTGTTATAATAATGTAACACGTTGTGTATTGTATTGTACACAAATTAATAATGACTCCGCCTCCACATTCCAGACACGTCATTTTCCTGACCAATCGGATTTCTTCCTTTACTATTCCCTGATTTTATGACTGCAATCTTGTTATAAGTAACATTATAATAAAAAGTTTATTGAATGAAGAAAAATAAAGAGTGTGTCGGTGTAATGATGAAAATCTCCACATTCCAGACACGTCATTTTCCTGACCAATTGGATTTCTACTTTTACTATTTTATTACTTTCTACTCTTGTTAAAATTATAATAACATTTTGTTTTATTATAGCGCTCGTTCTGGTAAAACTACCATTCATAATGGAGTAAGCACATTCATCACTCTGTAACAGACAAAAAATCGCAAATCGTCTTTTACTAACAAGGAATCGGCTAAAAGCGGCCCAAAGGCGAATAGAACTTCCCCTTTAGAGTGCCATCGTACGTGTTGTACGTCACCACGCTTTGTTCATAATTTTTCAAAAACGATGGTGTGTGGGCAACGTCGTTTTTAATGATGAAGTTGGAAAAACTTCGTTTTTTTGGACATGCTTAAAAATTACATTTTTTTTTAATGCCGAAAAACGACCGTGTGTACGTGGCATTAGAAATCAAGGATCCCTCCATGTATTTCCCGATATAAACATAGGGGTAGCTTCACAAAGGGCAACCTAACTTT
This sequence comes from Rana temporaria, assembly GCF_905171775.1. Classification (NCBI taxonomy): domain Eukaryota; kingdom Metazoa; phylum Chordata; class Amphibia; order Anura; family Ranidae; genus Rana; species Rana temporaria. Next base: position 5,172,869 of record NC_053492.1, on the reverse strand, counting down.
GCGGCGGCGTATCGTGTTTACACTACGCCGCCGTAAGTTAGCGAGGCAAGTACATGATTCACAAAGTACTTGCCTGCTAAGTTACGGCGGCATAGCCTAAAGCGAGCGGGCGTAAGGGCGCCTAATTCAAAATAGGCTGAGGGGGCGTGTTCTATGTTAATTTGTGTTGACCTGACGTAATTGACGTTTTTTTGGAACGGCGCATGCGCCGTCTGCCTACATATCCCAGTGTGCATTGCGGCAAAGTACGCCGCACGGGCCTATTGGTTTCGACGTGGACGTAAATGACGTAAATCCCTATTCACGGACGACTTACGCAAACAACCTAAAATTTTCGAATTTCGACGCGGGAACGACGGCCATACCTAACATTGGCTTCGCCACCTAGGGGGCATGTTTATCTTTAGGCGGCCTATCTCTTACGGAAATGGCGTATCTTTACTGCGACGGGCGGACGTACGTTCATGAATAGTCGTATCTAGTGATTTACATATTCTACGCCGACCGCAATGGAAGCGCCACCTAGTGGCCAGCCTAAATATTGCACCCTAAGATAGGACGGCGCAAGCCGTCGTATCTTAGATAGGTTAAAGTGTATCTCTGTTTGAGAATACACTTAAACTTAGGTCGGCGCAGATTCCGAGTTAGGTCGGCGTATCTACTGATACGCCGGCCTAACTCTTACTGAATCTAGCCCATAGAATATCAATGTGTAGACTTCAGCTAAATAGTGAAAAAAGAGGGGAGGATACAAAGGGTGAGAGCTCTTGGTAATCACATTCATTTATTTATATATATATATATATATATATATATATAATTATACCAGGGACTCAAAATAAAAAACCTGTATGAGCTCTACCTACAAGCAATCATATATAAAACACAGCCCACTGTACATATAGGAATGGAAAAAATATATTTTATTAATTCAAAAACATGGAAAAGCCAATACTAAGATCTGAAACATTCATTCGTGACATTCATGCAAATTAGAATAAAACTCCATGTCCGCCTTTCATGCCGACATCCAATAAAGAAATATTGTATCAATGGAATAAATAGAGGGGTCTCAAGGATTCCCCAATGAACCCTGAAACTCCAGTGAAATAATGTGGGCAGGGAGGACTATACCGGTACTTGATAATTAGTTTAAAAGCCTGAATAGTTCATGTTTAAGAAAATATTTATTAACAAATAAACATTAAAGACAAGAATAAAATTACAGTACATAAAAACATTACAGAAATACAAACCTGACCACAATCAGGTCACCGGTTGTGCAATCCCCATTTAACAGACGGGGTAGAGTATCGGTGAGAAAATTGAAATCATGAGACCAGCAGTCTCGAGTCTCGACTATTTTCGCTTTCGCTTCGTCAGGAGACGGTCTAGAGGCACAAGGTCCCTTGTTCCCAGAGAGAGGGTCCCAGTTGGACGGTAAGTGCATGTGAACTACGACCAAGTCTAATGAAACAGACCTGTGTGCCCAATTAGGCATTAAAGTGTTAAGGGGGTATTGGGTCCCAGGACATAATAGTCCTGTAGATACAGTAGATGCTCGCAGTAATGGGCAGGTAAAAAAGGCCAATGCAGAGGGCTGGTAATGGATCAGTTACCAGTCAGTGGAAATAACCAACAAGCGAGCTTTTGGTTGTAAGGTATGTGTATGTCCTGGGACCTGGCTCCGGTGAGCCAGGAGCCAGGTCCCAGGACATACACATACCTTACAACCAAAAGCTCGCTTGTTGGTTATTGTTGGTTATTTCCACTGACTGGGACCCTCTCTCTGGGAACAAGGGACCTTGTGCCTCTAGACCTGGGATCCTCAAACTACGGCCCTCCAGCTGTTGTAGAACTACACATCCCATGAGGCATTGCAAAACTCTGACATGCACAGACATGACTAGGCATGATGGGAATTGTAGTTCATGAACAACTGGAGGGCCGTAGTTTGAAGACCCATGCTCTAGACCGTCTCCTGACGAAGCGAAAGCGAAACTAGTCGAGACTCGAGACTGCTGGTCTCATGATTTCAATTTTCTCACCGATACTCTACCCCGTCTGTTAAATGGGGATTAAGGCTTTTGAACCTAATTATCAAGTACCGGTATAGTCCTCCCTGCCCACATTATTTCACTGGAGTTTCAGGGTTCATTGGGGAATCCTTGAGACCCCTCTATTTATTCCATAATACTAGGACGATGGTACACCCCCTATCAATTTGTATAATCCTAAAATAAAAAGGTTTAATCATATATTGTATCAATGGAGTCTCAAATATATGAGACACAACGATACAACTGACATCCTCAAATGGTGACAACACAGAGGGATGGATGTTTGGGAGTGTTTATATACAAATGTCAATGATTGGCTGGTTCCTGAACTGATCAAGGGGCCCCTAATGTCCTCGGGAAGATGCACAGAATGGAACAAATCAGCACTTCTCAGTGAATCCAATGAAAAGATGAACGGTAGCTGTTCTCATGAGGTGATGGGAAGTGGTCCAGAGGAGGTGTAATGATCAGGATTACATTCATAGGCCCGGATTCACAAAGCACTTAAGCCGACGAAAATCACTTTACGCCGACGTAGTGCAAATGTGCGCCCGGCATATTTGTGCGCCAGACCCACAAACCAACATATGCGTAAAAACAGGCCATCTTACGTTGACGTATCTTGCACACGCCGGCGTAGCGTGGGCGCAAATATGGGCTGGACGCATGTTGTTTCTACCATTGATTAGGCATTCAAATATGCAAATTAGGTAAATACAGCGATTCACAAACGTACGTGCACAGCCAATAGAAGAATTGGCAGAGAGGGGTGGAGGACACTGAATGGCAGCCAATGGCGGGAATTGACGGAGAGGGGTAGCGGGCACAGAATGAGGGATTGGCAGAGAGGGGTGGAGGACACTGAATGGCAGCCAATGGAGGAATTGACAGAGAGGGGTGGAGGACACTGAATGGTAGCCAATAGAGGGATTGGCAGAGAGGGGTAGCAGACAGTGAGCGGTTTATAAGGTGGATGAGTCTGACAGCAGCATTCATGGTGGACTGAAAACGGGATAGCCTATGTAAAGTTAGGCCAATAAGGTGGGAGTTGTAGCAGTTGAGGCGAGAGATGACCAGGGAGTAGGGAAGGGAAAACGGTTCAGGAAGAGCATAAGTTCAGTGTCATTGCAAATCAACGAGTTCCGGTAAGCCTGCATTCTTCACACTGAAGAAGTCACGCATTTGTATCCATTCACCTATTCACTTGATTGACTCTCAGATGTTTATGAACTTTTTGACCTAACAACAACTTTGTCACTACAGTTTTGTGTTTTGGTTATTAACTTAGAGGTGCAACAGATCACCTTGCATCACGTGTCAGTTCGGCACATTCCTTGTTCCTCCTAGTAGAGGGACTCTTATATGTTTTATGCACATTTTTTATTGTTGGTATGTGTGTCATATATTTTATGGTATTTGACTTCTGTTACTGTTAGTCATTTCAAGCGCTACACATTTACAATTTTCTGCTGTTCTCTGCAGATCTACTGTTTCCACTTTGCACCTACTTCTTTAGTAATCCTTATATTTGCCTCTATATTAAATAAACGAAAAATCTGTGCAAAGTCATGTAATCATACAATATTTTGTACTCAAAATAGTGTTCTCTGCAAGTCCACTCTTCTAGGTGATAAAGGGAAGACTTACCTTTGTTACAGCAGCAGTCCGGTAGAAGTTATTTCTGGAGGTATTTGAGTTGTTACACATAGCGCAGGTTTTTTTCTATTTATATTGGTGACATAATTGCCCAAATCTGGGGATCAGGAGCCATTTCCACCCTTTACTCTCGGCTGGGGTTCTTTGTATCCATATAACAGACGTTCTACATGACTAAATCTCACATCAATTTTACTGCAAAATCAAAGGGGCCAAAATGTCTTCCCCCTCCCCCGAGCAGTAATATATTTCTATCCCCCTTGGTGGGAGTGCAGATGACCCATCTATAAGGATATACAGTACATACATACAGCACAAGGCCGTTGCATTGCCATGAAATGAGATTTGCCATGGAATGAGATGGTCCGCCTCCATCTCATCCTATTGGCTCACTCATGTCACGTGACAAAACATCAGTCACAGCTAGGCTATCATAGGAAGATGGATCTTCTCTCCCTGTGATAGCCCGATAGCACTGTCAGCAGCGTGCCTCCCGCCAGCGCTAAGTACACCCCGCGCCCGCAGCTCTACTCCCCGATTAAGTACACCCCGCGCCCGCAGCTCTACTCCCCGTCCCCCGTTAAGGCTATTAGCGTAGACCTAGCGTTGGCTACGTTACGCTACTAACGTAGCCAACGCTAGGTCTACACTAATAGCGTAGACTCGCCCCGTTCCTTGAGCCTTAACGGGGGACGGGGAGTAGAGTTGCGGGCGCGGGGTGTACTTAATCGGGGAGTAGAGCTGCGGGCGCGGGGTGTACTTAGCGCTGGCGGGAGGCACGCTGCTGACAGTGCTATCGGGCTATCACAGGGAGAGGAGATCCTCTCCCTATGATAGCCTAGCTGTGACTGATGTTTTGTCACGTGACATGAGTGAGCCAATAGGATGAGATGGAGGCGGACCATCTCATTCCATGGCAAATCTCATTTCATGGCAATGCTATTATATAAGCGTTCACACTACGAGACGTTTCTCTGGGCTGAAGTTCCTCTGATCTCCACAAGGTGGCAGACAGGAAGTCTCTATGGAAGACAGGAAGTGATGTCAGGTACAGACAGGAAGTTTCGGGTGAGAGGTGAGTCGGGAGGAAGTAGAGAGGAGACGTTGCAAGTGGCAGCAGAGGAGGTAATAAGATCTTATTTTCTATTTACACCCAGTAACCCCGTCATGTCCGTCCTCTTCCTCCATAGTCACTGTGATGTCTTTTATCTCCAGCAGATGATGATACACACATATATACTGTGAAAATGTAGAATAACCCCTTCAGGGGGATCAGTTGATGATGAATATATCTTGCTTCCCAAGCTGGTCATACATGGTTCAGTTTTATCGTTCATCCAGTGCGATGAGTGAAAAAAACTGAACCAATTCCCCCATCCACACATTGGAGGGGGATGGAAGGAATCCTCCCCGCTGCACTATTGTATTCTGACAATGGGGGGCGCTCCTCCGCTCTCAGAATACACAGATCAGTGATGGAGCTATTGGCTGCAGCCGCTGATCGAGTGACTTTTATCCGGCAGTGACCACACATGGATGGAAATGTGACCGATCCCTGCTGAACCAGCTGAATTTCCATGTATCTATGGTCACCTTAAGTGACTTCCTCCCCTCCCCCTCATCACCTTCAGTATGTAAGTCATGCTGAGTAAGGATGAGCTCCAGCGTGTTCGCATAGTACACGTGCAGAGTCCGCCAGGAGGTGTGCACGGCGCTGCGCTAATCACAGCCAGGGAGACATTGTCCCGATGCGCGGCTGCAAAGATCAGGAAATGTCTCCCTGGCTGTGATTAGCGCAGCGCCGTGCAGACTTCCTGGCAGGCTCTGCACGTGTAATATGCGCACACGCTGGAGCTCGTCCTTAATCCTGAGATAATCTCCCATTGGCTGAGCAATATTCTCATTTGTCTCTGAGCTCCTCCTTGCTATTCCTCGTCCTGCCTGTTGTTTCCTTGGATTGATTTTCTGTGTAGTGACCCCGGCTTCATCTCTTGGATGCGCTCGTCTGTTGCTTGTCCTGACCTTTATCCTGATTCCTGGATCTCCTCCTCATCTCTCCTCCATATCCTCTTACACAGCTTTTCTCCACTCAGCAAAATCCATCCCCACCATGAGGACAGACAGTCTGACTGGAGATAACTATTGTCAGAGGCGGCTCTTTAATTAGGCAAATTAGGCGGTCGCCTAAGGCCTCACACTCACAGGGGCCTCGCGGCCACCTAACTTGCCCAATGCATTACCCCAGTTTTGAGGGACAGAGGATGTTAACGCTGCTGTGCTCAGGCAGTGTTAAGAGCCCTGACTCAGGAGCAGCGTCCCTAACAACCAGTGAATATCGGTGACACCATCCCTGGTGACACCAATGACCCAGCATGCCCTCAGTCAATGACATCACCGGGTGGCCGCCGCCCCTTAGTTATTAAAGAGCAAGATATAGGGCTGCCTTGTTAAAGAGGGCTTCCAGATTCTGATAAGCCCCCTGCCCACAGACCCCCACAACCACGGCTAGGGTTGTGGGGAAAAGGCTCTTGTCCTATTTTTTCCCAACATGGGTGTGAGTGGGGCCCCATGTCAAGTTTTGCCTAAGGCCTCACAAAGCCTAGAGCCGCCTCTGACTATTGTTCTGCTCTTTTTAGATTGCCCTAGTGCTGGGGGGGGGGATTCACGTTGCCGAGGTTTTCACCTTTTTTTCCTCAAAATGATTCTTTATACAAGAGATCTGCACTTCAAGCTCTGCACTCCAGTGATTGCACAAAGTGAACATACATAGCAAACTGCACTGAAAAGTATTAGACTGTAGGGGACCCGTCTCTCTATTCAGCTCTCCTTCCACTCTGTAACATGAACTCCCTACCACTTGTGTCCTCTTTCCTTCACCCCACAGCTTATATATATCACCCTCCTTTCTGTCCTCTCCCTATTACTGCACTCACCAACTCCTGATACTTCTACACCTACATGCTGATAAATCCCCCAGGACACTGGGCCATGTCCCTTCATATAAATCACACTCCCACATCACCTCCCTCACCCTTCTGCTTCTCCTAACCTCTGGTGACATATCCCCGAACCCTGGGCCTTCTATCATTTGAAGTTGGCATGTTGTTAGTTAAGGAAGGGACAATTTGGCTAGGAAGCCAGCTATCAGCTCCTATTCAGGTTGGTGAGTAAGGGGATCTTTCTCTAAGTTGTAGAGGGTTCCATCGTAGTTACTGAAAGCATCCACAATGTTTTTAGGATGATAATGTTTATCATTAGTGATAGGGTGGACTATGTAAGGGATTCTAGCTTTGTACCTGCAGCCAGGCAGGCGGTAGGCAAGAATTTTCCCTGCTTTATTGCCATTGGCATAATAAGTCATTTTTGTCATTGTTGTCTAGTAGATTTCTCAACGTCCCCCAGAAGACAGAGTCTGAGATCATGTCTAATTTGTGATAGTTTATGGGATATGGAGGGCGAGGGATCCTGTTTGTTCTGGGTATCCAGATCACGGATGCTGTCAGTAAGTTATTTTATGTGTCTTTGCTCCTAGCTTTATAAAAACACCTCTCATGAACGCTTTGTGGGTGTTCCACATGGTAGAGTAATTTTCCACAGAATCTACATTGTCAGCAAATTAAGAATTCAGCTGAGTTTCTAGGATTTTCCTGGTATCCTCTCTCTGCAGGAGGGATGGGTTTGCTCTCCAGACCGGGTTAGCCCCGGATGAGAGGGAGTCTTTTATAGTGAGAGTCACAGATGCGTGGTCTGACCACGTAATAGTATTTATAGTCATATTGGTGGTACAGGATAGGAGGCTTTGGTCCACTAGAAGGAGATCTATGCTGAAGTAAGAACGGTGGGGTGTAGAAAAAAAGTAAAGTCCCTTTCACCCGCGTGGCAACAACGCCATGCGTCAAACAAGCTGTGTTGATGCAGTGTACTCAGAAGAGAAGGGCCTTTAAAAGTAGATGTAGAGGTTGAGTCTGGTTTTATCTGGAGCAAGGTTAAAATCTCCGCAGATCACCAGGGACCCTCTTCTGAGCAGGTCTATCTTCTTTAACTGCTTATTAAGGAATTTCATTAGATGGGAGTTAGGGGTATATATGTTTGCAATTGTATACGTGGTAGAGTTTATATCACAGATTAAGATGAGATACCTGCCACTAGGGTCTTTAATTTCTTTGTGGAGCTGAAATGAGACCGTGTCTCTAATTGCCGTGAGGACCCCCATTTTCTTTGACTCAGCATTTGTGGTAAAAACATATGGGTAGCTCTTGTATGAGCATTTGGGCTGTGCAGTAGCGCAGAAGTGTGTTTCCTGTGTGCACAGGATGTTACTCTTGAATTGCAAGGCTTCAGACCACAGTGATTTGCGTTTTAACTGGGTGATTGAGGCCTTTTGAATTAATAGAAAGAAAAGTCACCCCCATGTGGACGGTTTGAAGATGCTATGCTGTCAAGGGTCTCCAAACTACGGCCCTACAGTTGTTCAGGAACTACAATTACCATCATGCCTAGTCATGTCTGTGAATGTCAGAGTTTTACAATGCCTCATGGGATGTGTAGTTCTGCAACAGCTGGAGGGCCGTATTTTGGAGATCCTGAGGAGAGCTGAGTCTTGTGGTGAGTGTTCCCCCCAGTGGTCAAAAGAGAATTAGCCGGATTCTTGTAGCACTTACGCTGACGTATCTCTAGATACGCTGTGTAAGTGCACAGATGCGCCGTCGTATCTATGCGCCGGACTCTTAATGCAAGATACACCTGAAATTTGGCTTCCTCCAACCGACGTAAGTGTCCTACGCCGTCGTATCCTGGGCGCATATTTACACTGGCCGCAAGGGGCGCTCCCATTGATTTACGCGTATAATATGCAAATGACTGAGATACGCCGATTCACGAACATGCTTGCGCCCATCGCAGTAATATACGCCGTTTACGTAAGGCGTACGTCCGGCGTAAAGTTGTTCCACATATAGGAGGCGCAGCCCATGCAAAGGTATGGACCACGTAACAGCCGTCGTATTTTACGTTGTTTACGTAGTACTACGTGAATAGGGCTGGGCGTAGGTTACATTCACGTCGTAGGCATTGAGCCGTCGTATCTTAGGGAGTATTTTTGATTTGATTCTGAGCATGCGCGCGCATGCGCCGTTTGTTCGGCCCTTCATTTGCATGGGGTCACGGTTCATTAAAATGTATCACGCCCACTTCCAACTACTTTGAATTAGGCAGGCTTACGCCTACGATTTTACGTTACGCCGGCACAATGTAGGGAGCGAGTGCTTTGTGAATACTGTTCTTGCCTCTCTGTGTTACGTCGGCGCAGTGCATATGAGATGCGCTACGCCGGCATAAAGATGCGCTCAGCTATCTGAATCCGGCTAAATGTCTTTTGTAGTGAAAAGAGTGTGTAGAAGCTGTGGCTGAGGTACTCATGTTCTGATGATGCACCATAGATGGACGTGAGGGTAGACTGGCTGTGGTTTGGTGTAGGATCTTGAAGTCAGCACTGTGTCTCTTCCGGCATGGGAATCGATCGTGTAAGAAGTCCTGAATACGACACTTAAGATTATGCCATTTGTTAGATGGAGCAGACTGTGTTGGATAGGGAGAAAAAATGATAAGAAAAAGCGTAACACAAAAAATTATAAAACACAACTGAAGTTCAGATTTCTGAGAAAAAAGGAACATGTTGGACCCATGGGTTAACTGCCTGGGTAAAAAAGATTTAACTGTTTACTCAGATGCAGCTGGCTGCTGCTCAAATATAATTAAAGGGGTCAAGTTCATGACTAAGAGGGCTTCCCCTCCTCCCCCCGGGACTTGAAATTCCTAGACAAGCCCACCAGGTTCAGACGTGTTCCTTATGCCGCGTACACACGATCATTTTTTGGGTTGTAAAAACGTCGTTTTTCAGGCTCTAGAAAAAACAATGTTTTTTCAACTTCATCATTAAAACGGCGTTGTCCACACATGATTGTTAAAAAAAATGCTTTAGCAAAGCGCGGTGATGTATAACACGTACGACGGCACTATAAAGGGGAAGTTTCATTCGGATGACACCACCCTTTGGGTTGTTTTAGCTGATTTTGTGTTAGTAAAAGACGACTCGCGCTTTTCTGTCTGTTACAGCGTGATGAATGTGCTTACTCCATTACGAATGGTAGTTTTACCAGAACGAGCGCTCCCGTCTCATAACTTGCTTCTGAGCATGCACGGGTTTTTCACTTTGTTAAAGCCCACACATGATCATTTTTTACAACCCGAAAAATGACATGGTTTAAAACGTCGTGAAACAATAGAGCATGTTTGGAAAAAAAATTGTCAGTTTTTCAGAACCCGAAAAATGCTCTGAAGCCCACACACGATAGTTTTAAATGACCTTTTTGAAAAACCTTGTTTTTTACAACCCGAAAAATGATCGTGTGTACGCGGCATTAGAGTTTTGTTGCAGTGACCATTCTCCATTCTGACTCCACAGGTTGGGTTTTTTTTTTGGTGGATTGGAGTTATTGTCAGGGACAATGTGCCATTCCTTGAGCAAGGATAGGCCTTTTTCTAGTGATGTCACAACATGCGTGGTCCCGTCTTTGGTGATAGTGATGTTGGTTGGGTACCCCCACCTGTAAGATACCTGGTAATTCATGAGTGCCTTGGTGATGGTGACCAAGCTTCTCCTTTTTTTCAATGTATACTGTGACAGATCTGCATAGGATTGCAGGTGCTGGTATTGGGGTGAGATGCATTCCTTGGTATGCATGGCCGCCATGAGCTGCTCTTTGGCGTGGTAAAAGTGTAATCTCAGAATCACATCTCTGGGAATTTGATCGGGAAGGTAGGATGGTTTGGGGAGGCGATGGATTCTGTCTATAGTGACACCTAGCAAGGTCAGATGAGGAAGGAGTTCTGTAAATAGGGTAGTGACATAGGCCCTCGGATCCCCCTGTTGGACGACTCAAGGATACCTCTTATTTTCATGTTATTCCTCCTGCTCCTGTCCTCCATGTCTGCCATTTTTGCCTTAAAACCCTCTATATTGTCCTCATTCTCCTTCTGGGCATCCACTAAGTCATTTATAGTGGATGCGAATTCCCCCATTTTACATTCGATGTGATCCACCCTTGACTCCACCTCCTGTATGTCTGTGTGAAACTTCTGCATGCAGGACATCATGTCGGCCTGTATAGTGCTTCGTAATTAGAGCAGCATATCTTTCAGCACAGTATCCTTGACAGCCTGATTAGTGGTGGAGAATTTCTCAATTCTGTCTGGTAATTTCCTGGTGTCTTCCCCTGAGTCCACCTCTGGCCCTGTTAACGGACTGCATCCAGGGCCATCCAGCCTGAATCTAGCCTTAACTGGGCTAGCTGATTGTGGTTTGTCAGGGCAGCATTGGGGCTTACAGGGAAACTGCTAGTTTTGCTGTGGGAGGTGGATGAAGGTGGAGGGGAACGAGCATTATGTGCTTGGGTTGATGAGGCGCCAGCACCATCTTGCCTACCTCCTTGCTGCCAATATGAGTAGAACTCTGTCAATTTATGCAGCTTTCTGTTCTCCTTTCGCTTCTTGGTCCTGGTCATCCGGCCATGTAGGGTGTCTGTTGCCAGGCTAGGGTGAGTGTATCTCCCCTGTGAAGCCGTTCTGTGCCACTGTGTGTCCCACTATTGAGGAGCTCTGCTCTCAAGCAGCCATCACGGTCCGTGGCTAGCCACGCCCCCCGGCCTTCTATCATTTAACTGCCCAACACTCCAATCATCCTACACCCTCTGCAGCATCTGCAATCCACAGAACTTGGTTTCCAATCCTCTTCTTCTTAAAACCAGCCTCCTCTTCTCCTGTGCCCTCTGGAATGCCCGCTCTCTGTAACAAACTCATCTCCCCCCAACATCCTCTTTATCACAAATCCATTTACCCTACTTGCCATTACTGAAACCTGGCTTCATGAATCCCACACTGCTTCTCCTACTTCTCTCTCCCATGGTGGCCTTCTCTGGACTCACTCCCCCAGACCAAGTTAATGGAAGGGAGGCAGAGTGGGAATCCTTCTAGCCCCACACATAGGGTTGCCACCTCATCCCTTTAAAAAGGAACACATCTGAATTACACAGGTTCTGAGGCTAATTGAATGCAGATAAGGCACCAAGTGAGTTTAATTACCACCTTAATCAGCCACAGAACCTGTGTAATTCAGATGTGTTCCTTTTTAAAGGGATGAGGTGGCAACCCTACCCACACAGCACTGTCACCCACCTCCTTCTCTGACACTCTCCTCTTTTGAGGCACATTGTATTTGGCTTCTTTTCCCTTTTCTCTAAGAATTACTGTTATCTACCGGCCCCCTGGACTGGTATCAACCTTTCTTGATGACTTCTCTGCCTGCCAACCCTACTTTCTCTCTTATGAAATCCCCACTCATCGCCTGCCACACCTTTCTGCCAATCCATCCATTGGCTTCCATTCACCCAACAAAATAAATTCTAAATACAAACAATAACTGACAAAGCCATCCACAACTCAGCCCACACCTACATCACTAACCTAGTCTCACCATACCAACCAAATCGTTCTCTTCATTCCTACCAAGTCCTCCTGCTCTCTAGCTCTCCTGTCACCCCCTCCCAGGCTCACCTCCAGGACTTTCCCGAGCCTCTCCCATCCTATGGAACTCCATACCCCAATCTGTCTGACTATCTCCTACTCTGTTTGCTTTTAGACGATCCTTGATGAAGTCTATCCTGTCCACACCTAACATCTGTACATTTATTTTGTCCATCAGCTCATCCCCCACATTTATTACTTTTTGTATTATTTGACCCTCCCTCCTAGATTGTAGTCGCTAATGAACAGGGCCCTCTGATTCATCCTGTGCTGTGCAAATTGTTGGTGCTATATAAATCCTGTATAATAATAATAAATGTTCCCATGGGGGTAATCGTTTTTGAATGTACAGAAACTCTCGTATTACCTCCTCACATCCATATCCTATTATTGTGTGACCAATAGCATCCAAATAATTCTTTCATTTCCCAAAGTTATCCGTCTACAAGGAGACCTGTATTGATCAAATGATGGGACCAATGAGGATGGAAGAGGACCGGAGTCACATGACTGAGAAGATACTAAACCTCACCCTGGAGATCATCTACCTGCTGACCGGAGAGGTGAGGAGGATTTTGGGAGGTCACATGACATCACTCATATCTCTATTAATAATACATAGACCTGACCGGAGAGGTGAGGAGGATTCTGGGAGGTCACATGACATCACTCTTATCTCTATTATTAAAACACAGAACTGATCGGAGAGGTGAGGAGGATTCTGGGATTCTAACATGATATTCCTATTGGTTTCTCTCATTTCAGAGATTTCCTCTTGTGAAGTCAGGTGATCATATGACCATCACAGTGCCTCCATGTGACTCCCTAAAACCTGAGAGACACAACATGGAGAAGATTCTAGAAGTCACCAAAAAGATGATGGAGCTGCTGACAGGAGAGGTGAGCAGTGCTGGGAATTATTTTTTATAGTTGTATTTTTATTGAATTTCACAAAAAAAAAAAGAAGTTGCATCCCTTGTATTACAGCATGAAGAGGGTATATAGGTATTACAGCATGAAGAGGGTATATAGGTATTACAGCATGAAGAGGGTATATAGATATTACAGCATGAAGTGGATATATAGATTATAAAAAAGGAGAGCGCGGGACTTTAAATTAAGCAGGTGCAGGGAACAGATTCCAATAAGTGGGGGGAAATTATATACAGTTGTATTCAAAATTATTCAACCCCCACTGAAATTGATTGTTTTGCCAAGTTTGACATTGATTTTGATCATCCTGTCATCCTGCTTACAATTAAATCAAAGAGGCACGTGTAGGTCAGACAAATATAACATAACATTTATAATGAAATAACCACAAATGTCTTTTCTGTGCTCACATCATTATCAGTTTTATTCAACCCCCAGTTGACATTCAATCTTAGTACTTAGTACAACATCCTTTTACAGTTATAACAGCTTTTAAACGTGAAGCATAGCTTGACACAAGTGTCTTGCAGCGATCTATGGGTATCTTCGCCCATTCGTCATGGGCAAAAGCCTCCAGTTCAGTCACATTCTTAGGCTTGCGCACTGCAACTGCTTTCTTTAAGTCCCACCAGAGGTTCTCAATCGGATTTAAGTCTAGTGACTGCGATGGCCACTCCAAAATGTTCCAGCCTTTAATCTGCAACCATGCTCTAGTGGAGTTGGAGGTATGCTTGGGATCATTGTCCTGTTGAAAGGTCCAACGTCTCCCAAGCCTCAGGTTTGTGACGGACTGCATCACATTGTCATCCAATATCTCCTGGTACTGAAGAGAATTCATGGTACCTTGCACACGCTGAAGCTTCCCTGTACCTGCAGAAGCAAAACAGCCCCAAAGCCTGATTGACCCCCCGCCATGCTTCACAGTAGGCAAGGTGTTCTTTTCATCATAGGCCTTGTTCTTCTTCCTCCAAACATAGCGTTGATCCATGGGCCCAAACACTTCTAATTTTGTTTCATCAGTCCACACAACACAATCCCAAAACCCACATGATTTTTGCATACTGCAGTCGACTCTTGTTATTCTTTGGAGACAGCAAGGGGGTGCGCCTGGGAGTTCTGGCATGGAGGCCTTCATTACGCAGTGTGCGCCGTATTGTCTGAGCAGAAACTTCAGTACCCACATCTGACAAATCTTTTCTCAGTTCCTCAGCAGTCACAAGGGGACTTTTCTCCACTCTACGCTTCAGGTAGCGCACAGCAGTCAAAGTCAGCATCTTTCTGCCACGACCAGGTAGCGTTTCAACAGTGCCCTTTGGCTTGAATTTGCGAATGATGCTTCCTATGGTGTCTCTTGGTATGTTTAACATCTTTGCAATCTTCTTAAAGCCATTGCCCTTCCTGTGAAGAGTAATCACCTCTTCTCTTGTCTTCCTGGACCATTCTCTTGACTTCACCATGTTTGTAACCACACCAGTAAATGTCTAGAAGGAGCTGAGTATCACAGTCATTTTAAAGCTGCCTAATTGGTGCTTATTAGGCTTTATTGCTGCTCCCTGACATCCACAGGTGTTTTCAATACCTGATTGAAAACACTTCAATGAACCTCTGTTCTTCAGAGTGGTAGTCTTTAAGGGGTTGAATAATTGTGTAAATGAAGAATTCACAAAAGAAACATTTACTACTGTATTACAAAACCGATTGATGTCATTTTAGTTGCATATGGTTCTTTAAGAAGTCCTTGTAGGATTTCATTCTGAATACAATTACAAATGTACACTAAATTCCCTAAAACCCTTTACAGCATTGGGGGGGTTGAATAATTTTGAACACAACTGTATCTGAAATAAGTTCGAAGTTAAATGTTTTAATACTTTCACATAATGCACCGTACATGACTATATTGCATTATTGAAGAAGTTGGTAAACATATAGGCCCAGATTCACAGAGAGCAAGGTGCACATTACGCCGCCGTAGAGTAACCGCCGTACGCTACGCCAACGCATCGCAAAGAGGCAAGCATTGAATTCAGCAAGCCGGTGCTCCCAACGCTGCGCCAGCGTGGCGTGGGTTTCGAAGGCGTACGCCGGCGTAGGTGGAAGTGGGCGTGACCCATGCAAATAAAGCGGGATCCCATGCAAATGATGGGCCGAGCGCCAGACAGGTACGTATCACGAACTGTGCATGCGCACACTCCCCCGCGCCTGCTCACAACCACGCCGGCACAACTGCCTAAGCTACGCCGGATCACTGCGTACGCCGTGAACGTAACGTGAATCGCCGTATTTCCCTCATTTGCATGTTTGAATGGCTAATCAATGGGAGCGGCACCATGCTCCCAGCCTAAATGTGCGCCCACTCTACGCCGGCGTAAGCAAGATACGTCCGCGGGGTGAAGCCTGTTTTTAGGCGCATATTAGTTTGTGGGTTTGGCGCACAGATACGACGGCGCACATTTGCACTTACGTCGGCGTAACTTGTTATACGTCGCCGTAAGTGCTTTGTGAATCTTGGACATACAATTCACAGACTTGATTGGGAAAAGGTTATTTAGGCAGTGACCCAAGTGTATAAACAGAAAGTACAATAGTATATACTGCAGTGACCATATATTAAAGAATGAAGTTGGTAGCTCTACGCCTTTTACGACTACTGGTCGCTCATCAGGAGCAGGCCTTTTTAATCTGTAACGACATAAGCACATTTCAGGTTAATCTGGGGCATCCAACATTTATGGGGGCCAAGAACATATGGAGGTCCCAGATGGTACTCACCAGGTAGTCGGATGCTGCCGGCACTAGAGTGAAGCCCCAAACGGTCCCCATGGGACTGTGGCAGGGAAATCAGGGACACAGGGCCCCCAAACATGGCGCACCCAGGTTGCACATGCATCAAACGGAAAGTGATGTATGGACTGGGATCAGTGATTGGTGATGACTGTAAATGAAAAAATGGGGGAAAAAGCTGAATGTAGAGGGGATGTAAGGTGTTACCAATGGAGGAGAAAAGCATTTTAAAACTAGGGCTAGTGAATAATGAGGTTCGATGAATGTACTAAGTGGGGGAAAAAAAAGGGGGGGAGAAGAAATACCTGAGAGGTCCAAGTGTACTGCATGTAGTCTGTGATATGTGAAGAGCCGGATGCCTGCAACAATGCAACAAGCATGGGTAGCGTCATCTTATAGGGACC
The DNA here is from genome assembly GCF_905171775.1 of Rana temporaria. Taxonomy (NCBI): domain Eukaryota; kingdom Metazoa; phylum Chordata; class Amphibia; order Anura; family Ranidae; genus Rana; species Rana temporaria. The sequence goes on along the minus strand of NC_053492.1, from coordinate 5,156,452 downwards.
GTATATATAGATATTACAGCATGAAGAGGGTGTATAGGTATTACAGCATGAAGAGGGTATATAGGTATTACAGCGTGAAGAGGATATATAGATATTACAGCATGAAGAGGGTATATAGGTATTACAGTGTGAAGAGGGTATATGGATGTAGCACTACCCCCAAAGTAACTGCTGGTTTAGATTTGGGCCTGCCATTACCTTACTGTTCCATACGCTCGCTTCAGGGGTTGTCCTTGAAGAGTTGTCCATAAGAATGTCTGCACCAACACAAAGGGGGTTATTTACGAAAGGCAAATCCACTTTGCACAACAAGTGCACTGAAAGTGCAGTCACTGTAGATCTGAGGGGGACATGCAAGCAAAATATAAAACATAATTTTTGCTAGCACATGACTGGATGATAAAATCAGCAGAGCTTCCCCTCATTTCAGAGCTTCCCTTCAGATCTATAGCGACTGCACTTCCAAGTGCACTTGAAGTGCAAAGTGGATTTACCTTTCGTAAATAACCCCCAAAGTCTCTTTTAGGTGTTTTATTAACAAAGTTCTCCAACAGAGGGGTAGAGGGACAGGGAACGACTCAGGTACTTTTACTTTGCGGATCACGGGTATCAATTAGATCCAGAGGATTAACTCAGCTCCACACTGGATTTTAGAAACCACCAGATAGGCCTACTCCCACCGGCCTAGCGGCTGATCTGAAGCTCGACAAAGTCTCTGCCACAGACTTGATGAGTGTTGTCAGGCCGTCCCACGATCTTCTGCCACAAGATCATGTAACCGACTGCACACTCAATATAGTTTCAACAAAAGTTACACGACTCACGGTGCCAAGAATCTTTCAGTTGGAACGGCAGCACAGTGAGGTAAATCCGCCAGGGTACGTCCATCAATTGAATCCCACTGGTTCAGCTTCCTTCCATAGATGAGGTAGCGAAGGACCATCCCTGGATCAGTAGGCCCTAGAAAGTCCTGGGCCTACTTTCAGTTGCTAGGCCTCAGGCCAGCCGGCCCCGAGGCTACAAACAGCTCAACATCCCTGAGGCAAGGAGGGCCCTCAGGTCGGGATCGGAAGACGAACACCGCTAAACGGCATCTGTCCCTTAAGTACACCTACCCAGAATGCACAGCGGGTTGACCACGCCCCCTGAGCCCCTTCTGAGAGAGAGAGAGATAACCAATACGTCCAGCCTGTTGCCTTTCCAACCGTGACCTGCGGTGACAGTGACACCCACCGTCAGGGGGAAACTTGTGCAACGCAGCCGAACTGAACAGAGCCAACCATTTAAAATAATCATTCTGAGCCAAAACTACTGCTCAGACAACTATAATTTAACACATAGCGCCCACTCAATGGGAGCATGGCGCTACACAGATATTACAGTGTGAAGAGGGTATATTGGTATTACAGCATGAAGAGGGTATATAGGTATTACAGCATGAAGAGGGTATATTGGTATTACAGCGTGAAGAGGGTATATAGGTATTACAGCATGAAGGGGGTATATAGGTATTACAGTATGAAGAGGGTATATAGGTATTACAGTGTGAAGAGGGTATATAGGTATTACAGTATGAAGAGGGTATATAGATATTACAGCATGAAGAGGGTATATAGGTATTACAGCATGAAGAGGGTATATAGATATTACAGCATGAAGAGGGTATATAGATATTACAGCATGAAGAGGGTATATAGATATTACAGCGTGAAGAGGGTATATAGATATTACAGCGTGAAGAGGGTATATAGATATTACAGCATGAAGAGGGTATATAGGTATTACAGCATGAAGAGGGTTTATAGGTATTACAGAGTGAAGAGGGTATATAGGTATTACAGAGTAAAGAGGGTATATAGGTATTACAGAGTAAAGAGAGTATATAGGTATTACAGCATGAAGAGGGTATATAGGTATTACAGCGTGAAGAGGGTATAAAGGTATTGCAGTGTGAAGAGGGTATATAGGTATTACAGTATGAAGAGGGTATATAGGTATTACAGCGTGAAGAGGGTATATAGGTATTACAGAGTGAAGAGGGTATATAGGTATTACAGCTTGCAATAGCCAATAGATATACAGCATAATCACACAGTATATACAGTAAAGTGAAATAAGTCAGAGCAACCCTCAAAGTGCTGGACTTTATTGAATAGATCCAGTTTGTCCATTAAAGTGGAAGTCCAGCCTAACACTAAAATCTCTACATCTACAGACATCGATGATCTAACACTAACCTATCTAGCCCTGGTAAAGAAGAAATCAGTATGAATACCTTTTTTTTAAGCCGGTCTGGTCTCCAGCGGTGGAAGCTCTGTAGGGGACACAGCCGACAGTGGCTGTGAAATTAATAGGAACTTAGACTTACTATGGGGCTTCCATTGTCAGCTACCTCCTCTGCACCCTCCTCCACAGCTTAGTGTGGGACCGGACCAGAGCGGCTTCAGAAAAGGTCTGTATACTGATTTCTTCTTTACAGGGCTAGATAGGTTAGTGTTAGATTGTGGATGTCTATAGATGTAGCAATTTTAGTGTTAGGCTGGACTTCTACTTTAAGGTTGTGGTAATATCTCCAGGCCTCGATCCATAGTTATAGTATGTATGAATTGGCTATGGGATGGGGGATGGGTGGGGGGAGAAGTAGAAAGCCAAAACCTAGAGATTACTCTTCTAGCTGCTGTTAAGATATGATTGGCCAACTTCTATGATTGTTTAGAAATGTCTAAAAAAGGGCAACCCCAGAAGGTAGTGGACGGGGTTGTCAGTCAAGGAGGCATCAAGGAAGTTTTCAAGCACGGACATAACATAAAGCCAAAAATCTGGAGATCAGGACATCTCCATAGTAAGTAAAATAAAGAGCCTTTGTCTTGGCCACATCTCCAGCAGGAGTCAGGTAAAGGAAGGTTGGTGGCATGGAGCACCTCAGACGTCTTGTACCAGTCCATCATAACTTTGTATGCATTCTCCCTATATACCACACATCTGGAGGATTTATTTGCCACATTCTCTCCCAAGGTTTCTCATGGATAGGGCGGTGGAGATCTGTACATTATCTGCATTGTTACCATTGATGTGATTTTCCATATTGCAGAGTGGAAACCTCTGGGATGATAATATTGATGTTAAAAAAGAGTATAAAGAGGAGGATGAGGAGTATGGAGTGATGGAGGAGTTTTCAGAAGGACACAAGGATATGATGGAGCCACCTAATACCAGGAACCCACCAGAGAGATGTCCCCGTCCTCTGTATTCCCGGGATTCCACACAGGAAGGTCACACCATCCCCCACTGTTACAAGGTTGGTGGGACGGAGCATCTAGAACATGGACTTGTAAAATTTATGTGTGAAGTTTTTGTGATCTTATATGTTACAGATGATGATTTACTCTCTCATTCTCTTGCTTTAGGGTGAAGATCTGATAGATATAAAAGTTGAGGTTAAAGAAGAAGAAGTAGAGAGATATGTGAGGGATGATCGGCAGTCTATGGAGGAGGATGGAATAATAAGGCTAATTATAGAGGAGGACACTCCTACAGAGATCAGCACAGGTGGGTCATTAACACTATATAAGTATAGGTAATGAACCACAAAAAAGTGATAACAAAAATTATATTAAAGTTGTTATCCTACAGCGGTTGTCACCATCCTCAATTGGTAGGAATAAACCCTAGAAGGGCATAGGTACCCCCCGGCACAACATGATTTTACGGGCAAACAAACGAAAATTTATAAAAATATAATATTTATTAGAAAATGTTTTTTTTAAATGTTATTTGAATGCAAACATAAGAATATGTCAAGCACATTGAAAGTCTGCACAGTATACATTAGATTAGTATGAAACGTAAATTGAACACGCGTTATACAATTTTTTCAACGAAGAAGAGTAATGCTCCTTGGGCCGGACTCAGAAAGAGACACGACGGCGTATCTCCTGATACGCCGTCGTATTTCTGAGTGCGCTCGGTCGTATCTATGCGACTGATTCAGAGAATCAGGTTACGCATAGATATTCCTAAGATCCGACAGGTGTAAGTGTCTTACACCGTCGTATCTTAGGCTGCAATTTCAGGCTGGCCGCTAGGTGGCGCTTCCGTATTTTTACGCGAGGAATATGCAAATTAGTATTTACGCCGATTCAGATACGAACGCCCGCCGCTTTTTTTTTTTTTACGTCGTTTGCGTTCGGTTTTTTCCGGCGTATAGTTACCCCTGCTATATGAGGCGTAGCTAATGTTGAGTATGGCCGTCGTTCCCGCGCTGAGTTTTGAATTTTTTACGTCGTTTGCGGAAGTCATTCGCAAATACGGCTGGACGTAATTTAAGTTCACGTCGAAAGCATGACGATTTGCCAACGTCATTTGGAGCATGCGCACTGGGATATGTCCACGGACGGCGCATGCGCCGTTCGTTGAAAAGGTCAAAAACGTGGGGTCAGTACTATTTTACATAGTACAGGCCCCCAACCAGCCTATTTTGAATTAGGCGGGCTTACGCCGGTCCAGTTACACTGCGCCGCCGTAAGTTTAAGCGCAAGTTGTATGTGAATACACAACTTGCTGCTCAAACTTACGGCGGCGTAGTGTATTTGAGATACGCTACGCCCGCCTAAAGATAGGCGAAGGTATCTGAATCCGGGCCCTTGAGTCTAACATGCTTCGGAAATACCAATTCCTTCTTTGGAGGCTTGGTTGGAGAGAATACATATACACTCTGGAACGAAACAGAAAGACAAAAACTCAGAAAAATGTTCCATGGGTCAACCTCAATAAAGTCACATTCACATCCATTGTACATACCAAGCACTGAATTGACAATTTAAAGATGTTTCATATTGTTAAAAAATCAAGGACACAAAAAAGCCCTAAAAAAGATTGTCATAAAATTGCTATTGTCATGTATAGGGGGGATGGATGATGATCCTCATCCCTTGTCAGGGACAGGGGCAATATATTTTGTTCACAGCACACTAGGTAAATCTGCTTGCAACTCAGAAGGATGCAGGACAGGGCTCAGTGCTGCAGTTTGCTGTGCCGCCACAGTTCCATACAGCTACCGTGTTTCCCCGAAAATAAGCCTGGGTCTTATATTAATTTTGGCAACAAAAGACACAATAGGGCTTATTTTTGGGGTAGGTCTTACCATGTAATGTGCGGTCTTCTCTTCCCCTCTCCCTCCCTGCCTGTTAGGAATCCCCAGTGTGAACTTAGTTAAAATGCTTGTAAAATCCTATAATCCACTCTATTGCTGTAGTATATAATGTACAATGTGTGTTTCTGTAATATAATTGTGCCAAATACCTTCATTATAGCAGCACTCTGTGCTTTTGTGACCTGCCGGAGCTCTCTTCCCTGCATTTATGTTACAGAAACACACACATTGTACATTGTGTACTACTGTAATAGAGTGGGTTATAGGATTTTAAACTAGGGCTTATTTCCGGGATAGGGCTTATATTGCAGTCCTCCTGGAAAATTATGCTATGTCTTATTTTAGGGGTAGGTTTTATTTTCAGGGAAACAGGGTAGTAGCGGTGATGCAGGATTTGTCAGCCCCTCCCCCTCCTCTGCTGAATTGCCCCATGAACTACAAGTGTTCAAGGGGCTATTCAATGAGTCAGGCTAAAATGTGCCATGCAGTGCTTCAGCTGGTCTGTCTAGGGCACAGGAGTCACACCAGAGCAGATATTCTGGCAGCTCTACAGGGGCCCAGCCCAAAGATGGTTCACACAGCACCAGCTGGAGGCAGAAATAGTTGTGTGCGATAATGGCACAAACCTCCTGTCCACCCTGTGGCAGGGAAGTTAACATGTGCCAGGCACATGTCCTCAATTTAGTGGTGCCGTGTTTCCTAAATAGGTACCCAGGGTTGGAAGATCTGCTAAAGCAGGCCAGAAGAGTCTGTAGCCATTTCAGGTGGTCATACACAGCCAGTGCTCGGTTGGCTGAAATTCAATGGGAATTCCCGTAAACCGCCTGCCTTGTGACATGCCCACCAGGTAGAAGTCGACTTTGGCAATGCTGCAGCATCTGCCCATGCATCAGAGGGCCGTCATCGAGTACCTGTGTGAGTATGGCACAAAGATATGCTCAGGCCGGCTCTGCTTTTTTCCCCCATGCCAATGGCTGCTCATAAAGGATGCATGCACTGAACTGTCACCATTTGAGGAGGCCATAAGGATGGTGAGCTGTGACAATGCATGCATGACACAATCCCTGTTGTGTTCCTGCTGGAGCAGACTGCATGGCATTATGGACAGGGCACTCAAGGCAAAGCAGCGGGAGGAAGAGGAGGATTCTGGAAGCTTTGGAGGCATTGAAGCAGAGCAAGACATACGTGAACCCTTAACAGATGATTTTCCATCCCCAGAACCCTTCGTAGTAGTACATGGCTGGGAGGAGGCAGTTCCATATAATCCTCAGTGACCCCAAGGCGTATGCTTCTCATGCATGGGCCCCCTCATTCTTTAAAGCCTGCAAAGGGACCCGACAATACGTGGCATCAAGGGGAAGGATCACTATTGGTTGGCAATCCTCCTTGACCACCGTTACAATTGGAAAGTCTCAGAACTCATCCCATCCCCACAGAGGGAGCAGAAGATGAAATCTCTTGGGGACTCCTTAACCACTTAAGGACCCCTTTACGCCGATATACGTTGGCAGAATGGCATGGCTGGGCACATCAACGTATACGTACGTTGCTCTTTAAGCTCCCGCGACCCGGTCCGAAGCTCCGTGACCGTGTGACTCGGTCCCCGGAGCTGAAGAACGGGGAGAGCCGCGTGTAAACACGGCTTCCCCGTTCTTCATTGTGGCGGCGTCATCGTTCGTGTGATCCCTTTTATAGGGGGACACAATCGATGACATCACACCTACAGCCACACCCCCCTACAGTTGTAAACACACTTCAGGTCACACATAACCCCATCAGCGCCCCCTGTGGTTAACTCCCAAACTGCAACTGTCATTTTCACAATAAACAATGCAATTTAAATGCATTTTTTGCTGTGAAAATGACAATTGTCCCAAAAATGTGTCAAAATTGTCCGAAGTGTCCGCCATAATGTCGCAGTCATGAAAAAAATTGCTGATCGACGCCATTAGTAGTAAAAAAAAAAAATTAATAAAAATGCAATAAAACTATCCCCTATTTTGTAAACGCTATAAATTTTGCGCAAACCAACCGATAAACGATTTTTGCGATTTTTTTTTTTTTTTTTTTTTTTTTTTTTTTTTACCAAAAATAGGTAGAAGAATACGTATCGGCCTAAACTTAGGGGGAAAAAAATGTATATATGTTTTTGGGGGATATTTATTACAGCAAAAAGTAAAAAATATTGCATTTTTTTTCAAAATTGTCGCTCTATTTTTGTTTATAGCGCAAAAAATAAAAACCGCACATGTGATCAAATACCACCAAAAGAAAGCTCTATTTGTGGGGAAAAAAGGACACCAATTTTGTTTGGGAGCCACGTCGCACGACCGCACAATTGTCTGTTAAAGCGACGCAGTGCCAAATCGCAAAACCTGGCCAGGGCATTTAGCTCCCTAAAGGTCCGGGGCTTAAGTGGTTAAAAATGATGTTTTTTTAAAAAAAAAATTTCATTGATACATGTCCCCCAGAGCAGTACCTGGATCCCCATAAGCATTGTATGCCCAATTATTTGCATATAAGCCTTCAAAATAGTAACTTTTGATTTTTCCAGTTCGGGTCCCATAGACTTCTATTGGGTTTGTCTTTTGGTCTCAAACTTTTGCGATGTTCGGTCACAAACCGAATGGGGGTTGTTCGGCTCATCTCTACTCCACCGATACTGCTCAATGATTGGTCCAGAGTAGGGCAAGGGCTGGGTGATATCAGCCTGTAATAATCAAGAGTAAAGGAAAAACTGTGGTAATTAAAAAAAGTTGTGGAATAAAGTCCACTTGTGCTGAAGTTGAAAGATTTTTGATTGAATATGATCGGCATCCACCACCATAAGCAAAGGATCCTCTTGTGATATCACCACCACCAAGTGCAAAAAATGCTTGCTTACCAGCTACTATTGACCTCGTATTACAGGAGGTCATCACGCTTTGGTTTGATAACCAGCAAGGACCTTTACATGTCTATGGATCTTTCTAGGTGCCTACATCAGTCCTCCTGGCAATGGTGTCATATGGCCATCCCAGAGCAAAACAGAGCTCCAGATAGTGTAAAAATGTAACCACTTTATTATAAAAGCTATTAAAGGTTACACTTACATCAAGTAAATATTTAAAACACCTTAAAACAAAAGCACCGGCTGGCACAAACACAACACCCATCCTTTTGGGAATTCCACGATCGCAGTGATGTCAGCAAATTGTTTACCCTACGCGTTTCATCATAGGTTGATGTCTTCCAGGGAAGATATCAATGAGTGATAGAGGGGGTGGGGACACTCATCCTATAATCCCCTCATCACTGTCACTCCTATAAAAGACAGTTCTCGTTGTTTCCTCGCTCTCTGACTAAGGTCCATGAATAAAGAAATGAACTGGTAGGAGATCAGAGGACCCATTTATGAGTTACCTTGAGGGGGGATTGGTGAGAATCTCAGAAACAAAGCTGCCTGATGTGGGAGGAGTCCTGGTTTAGGGGAACCAATCTGCTTATGTCTAGTAATAATCTTTTTATTTCTATTTTAGTAGATGGACGGGAGATGAGGAAAACCTCAGAGGATTGTCTCACTTTGTCTTCACACTGTAAAGTAGAAGATGAGGACATCACACAGTATAGTCCAGGAGAAAACCCGACTACCTCAAATGTCCATCCGGCACCACACAGTGTAGATGGACCATCGTATTCCTCTTATCCTGAGGAACCCATGGGGGTGAAGCCATTTCCCTGTCCTCAGTGCGGCAAATATTTTTCACAGAAGTCCAGTCTTTACAGACATCAGAGATCTCACACAGGGGAGAAGCCGTATTCCTGTCCTGAGTGTGGGAAATGTTTTTCACAGAAGTCCAGTCTTTCCACACATCAGAGATCTCACACAGGGGAGAAGCCATATAGCTGCCCTGAGTGCGGGAAATGCTTTTCAAGGAAGTCCAATGTTTACATACATCAAAAATCTCACACGGGTGAAAAGCCGTATTCCTGTCCTGAGTGTGGGAAATGTTTTTCCCTGAAGTCCAATCTTTACACACATCAGAGATCTCACACGGTGCAGAAGCCGTATTCCTGTCCTTAGTGAGGAAATTGTTATTCACTGAAGTCCAGTCTTTACAGACATCAGAGATCTCACATGGGGGAGAAGCCGTATTCCTGTCCTGAGTGAGGGAAATGTTCCTCACTGAAGTCCTGTCTTCCTGTACATCAGGAATCCCACACAACCCTTGAGGTGTATTAGTGCCTTGAGTGCGGGAAATGTCTTGTATATGAATGTTGCTGGACATCACAGCTGTCATGTGGGGAAGAAGCACACCCTGATATACACCTCAGATATACTCCATGGCTGATCTTCATCATGTAAGAAACAGTTCATAAGGAGATCAGAGATCACCAAAGACATGGATGAAGTGTTGTACCGTGTTGGCCATTGATAGCAGTAGAAAAATAAAAATGGAGTCATTACCTCTCATTGGCTGAGTACATTTTGTGGTGTAAGATTTCACAGAAGAGTTCTATTTTGAAGAACAAAATGTTGAATGAATGTGACACGCTTTTGCCCAGCCAAGACAATTATCAGATGTATTTTTTTATGATAATTGACTTTATCTAGTGGCCATAATGCTCTTTTTACTGATAAAGGTATTTCAAGAAATATACCTCATTATGACCACTAGATCTGGAGCTGATGATCATAGAAAATCACTGTGTTAAAATTAAATTATGGACCGAATATATCACAGCTGGGCAAATGCTTGTCACATTCGTCCAACAAATTTTCTATATATAGACCACTTAGGCATGGTTTCATACTGATGACTGACATCATACTCATGGACTCATGAGTTCAAAGATAATCTTGATGTTCAAATTCTGTGCAAAATCTAAATAAAACCCTCATATTATATGAGTACAGTGGTCGGGAACATGTCATATAAAGCCCAAGGTACAGAGTGCAGCGGTCAATACTAAATGCAGATATACAGTGACAGCAGGGATGATAATAGCCGTGGTCTGTGCCTAAGAAAACTGGAATCTGACTGAATACGTTTATTGTTGCACAAAACACCCACAGACCATAAATAAAGCAAAAGTGAAAAGTAAAGTGAAGTATATAACCAACCCAACTATAATACACTGTGTAGAAATGGAGGGAAGCTCACATAAACAGGGCATGACCAGGACTGGAAATGGTAATGAAGGGAAGCAGAAACTAGGTAACAGGATGCAGGAAACCAAATATGGTAAGGTAAAGTACACCGGGTCTGTCAGGGATCTGCCACCTAAGGGTTGACAGTGCAGACCGATTCCAATGATTGGCAACAGGCTGCCTTATTTAAACCCCTCAGCAGCACTGTGTCCTTGCTGTCTGATCTGCATCTTATCCGGAGACCTGATCCTAAACCTGCATCATTCTGACCTGGCTTTCTGACTCCGCTGCCATCTCCAGTCCTGACCTGCTCTGTTTACCTGTCTGCCAGATCCTCTGTTGCCGAATCCAGCCTGAAATCTGACCATTCCTTGCCTGCTGCTTTTTGTCTGTACCGATCCTCCGTGTATGACCTGGCCTGTCTGACTCCTCTCCTGCTGTCACCTGCACTTGCATGCGCATGTTGCTCTCAGATGCACCTGCATCCGGTGACCTGCGTCCGCAGACCTGCATCCTGCTGACCAGCATCCTGTTAATCAGCATCCGCTGACCTGCGTCCGGTAACCTGCATCCGATGATCTGCATCCAGTTGACATGCGCCCACACCGCTCCAGCCCTTCTCATTAGCCTTCATCTCCAATCTCAGAGACTCTGCAGGCACTCATACACCCCACTGTGCTCCTACGGTCACTGTCTCAACCCCAGTGATCCCGGAACCAGGGCGGTACGAGAGGTCTCCCTCTGCATGTCAGGCTCATTCCCAAGGTACATGTAAGGGTCAAGCAAGGAAGTGGCTCACAGGTAGAACACTGAGGCACAGATGAAAGCTAAGGGAGGTATTATATACTTTCCCAGCAGCCAGCTTTAGGTGGAGCCTAATTACTGAGATCTGTCTGCTGGGAGACATCTGCTGGTGGCCACCGGAACCACATCCTTCACCTCTGGGAACCACATTGGGAACCACCAGCAGGTTATCCAGGCCATGAAAGGTCCCCCTCTTAAGGAGCAACATCCAGATACTCCATTTGGCCTTGAACATAAATATCCATGTGAGAAACTCTTGCGCTGGATAAATCCAGAAAGGAGAAGATCCCGGCATCAGTGTCTGAAGACTTTCCCAATTTCTTAAAGCCATGGTCCTTCAACCTGCAGGATACCCGTGTGACAGGGTCTGGAAACTGTCTGGGTGTCCCATAAATCAGATCATTTAATAGGTGCTATGTCTCAATGCTACATTCTAACGCTACATCCCAATGCTGGGATCCCATTGGCCATCTGAAGGTTTAGCACTAGTGTCCCTAACCCATACAAGTACCCTGACACCAGGGTGTCCCATGTGGAACTTGAAATTACCCATTTTAGTTACGAGTTTGGTTTCTAGAAACTGCTTTGCATTTTAATGACCACCCAAGGCACTGGGTACCCTTCTCAGGTCCCCTAGCACACCTGTATTTGTAGAGATTATACCTGGATCAGAGAACAGTTCAAAAGGAACTCTGCCCTTCCCCAGAGGACCTCTACTACTGCAACTGTTATAACAAGTGCAGTTATGGAATTCAGAATGGTTGTCTGGACCACCAGGCTTTGGCACTATAGAAGCAAATGTCTGCAAAAGGATCTCAGGCAAGACAGCTGTGGGAATCTCAGAGCAGATGGATAGTCCACGCCAGACATGTCACAAATGTTGTCAGGGCTTTTCTGATATGAAATTATAAATAATATGGATTCTTAATAAGATATGCAGACTGAACCTCAATGAACTTAGTATCACAAGTGTTACAAGATGAAAGATTCTTGGAGAGTTGATTTACCAAGACATACACTGGAACTGAGGGGAAGGTCTGATTGGGTGGACCTTGTGGTCTGCTGGTATAGTCCAACTGCTTGTATTGTGAGACAATGGAGATGGTATCTTCTGAATGAACATGTAATTCTCTAAATCATCCTAAGTTCTGAGGTTGACATTTTTAGGTGTATTAATTATTGAGTAGTTATGTCATAATAAATTCACTGTCTCTATGTCTTTTCATAAATAGACTTACATATAGGTGATTGTTAGTGACTTGACTGTAAATAAATAGTTGTTTATTTTATTGTTATGGAGTTTGTAATTTTACTAAGAATTTTATTGTGCTTAACAATCTCAGACACTGCTGTATATTGATTAATTAATCAATATTGCTGACTTGGTTAATCATATAAACTTTCTGACAACGTAGAAACTTAGTGGTATTATACCTAACAGCTGGCAAGAGCTTGACCTTAATACCAGAGAGTGGCTTGGCAGCAGACAAAGGATCAGCAGAGGCAGGCTGGGCAGCAGACACAGGATCAGCAGAGGCAGGCTGGGCAGGAGACACAGGATAAACAGAGGTAGGCTGGGCAGCAGACAAAGGATCAGCAGAGTCAGGCTGGGCAGCAGACACAGGAGCAGCAGAGGAAGGCTGGGCAGCAGACACAGGATCAGCAGAGGCAGGCTGGGCAGAAGACACAGGATCAGCAGAGGCAGGCTGGGCAGCAGACAAAGGATCAACAGAGGCAAGCTGGGCAGCAGACAAAGAATCAGCAGAGGCAGGCTGGGCAGCAGACACAGGATCAGCAGAGGCAGGCTGGGCAGCAGACACACGATCAGCAGAGGTAGGCTGGGCAGCAGACACAGGATCAGCAGAGGCAGGCTGGGAAGCAGACACAGGATCAGCAGAGGCAGGCTGGGCAGCAGACACAGGATCAGCAGAGGCAGGCTGGGCAGAAAAGTATCAGCAGAGGCAGGCTGGGCAGCAGACACAGGATCCGCAGAGGTAGGCTGGGCAGCAGCACAGAATCAGCAGAGGCAGGTTGGCCAGCAGACACAGGATCAGCAGAGGTGGCTGGGCAGCCGCACAGAATTGCTAGGAGGGATATTTATTTACCTGATACATTCCTTCCACTTTTAACTAAACTTCTCCTGACATTTAGGAGTCTATTTATAAAAAAAAATTGCATAACAGTTCACCCTGTGAAAATTCATGTGCATTCCTTCTGTGTGAATGGGGTAGTAAATGAATGTTCTTAGGCTATTTACTAAGCTGGTAAAAAGTTTTCCATTGATTTAAAATAAAAAATAAAATATTCTCTAGATGCTGCTAATTCCTAGGATATTTAGCTCCATCTAATGGCTGAAATCAGTATTTATAGTTATAAATGAACGATCAGATTAATATTGTTGGTTTAATTAACATTTTTCATTCAGTGTGTACTGTACTCACAAGTACATGAGTATGACCTCATTATCTGTATGAAACCATGCCTGGCAGAGGAAACTAAGGGGTCTACTTTTAGAAAATTAATTGGACAAATGTGACAAACATTCATCCAGTCATTACAAATTCTATCTGTATTTTACTGTAAGCCACAAGAGGCAGAAGAGTTGGTTGAGTGGATAACTAAGCCGTCCTCATCCTCTGTTACTCAGGCTCATACTAGTTTGCCTTCCACCACAGCTGCCAAAGTGGCCTCCTTGTTCACAGCTACTCCTTCCGTAGCCCCACCTACATGCATGGAGGAGTCACCTGAATTATTTGATCATACTGTTGGTTAGATGCTGCTGGAGGATGCTCAGCAATTTGAATGCTCCGATGTTGGTTCCCAGGTTGAGGAAAGGAAGTACATGAGCCCAGAGAGAGGGGGTGCCACAAAAGGACAAGAAACTAGCAGTCATGTTCCCCCAGCTGCAGCATACTGCCAAGTTTTCTCCGGTGACGAGGGAGAGGATGATGAGGACATTGACAGTACTTGGGTGCCTGAGAAAAGATAAGAGGAACGTGAGGAGGCACGACTCCAATGAGGCAGGATGTCATCCAGGGGCCGGCTTAAGGGCAACCACCCTAGTGCATCACATGACAGAGCTCCACAGGTGCAGGGGCCGGCTGACTCACCGCTGACTTCCAAAAGTTCATTGGTTTGGGCCTTTTTTAACACATGTGCAGCAGACCGCAGCATTGCTGTTTGCAATCTCTGTCTGAAGCAGATCAAGCGTGACCAGAACACCAGCCACTTGGGCACCACATGCTTGACAAGACATATGACGACCTGCCATGCAGTCTGTTGGCAACAGCACCTGAAAGACCCACATCATAAACAAATGCAGAATTCTCCTTGCTCCTCATTTGGGATCTCTACCCCTACTATACCTCCAGTCCTCTCAAAAACCTGTACTGAGGGGAATGTAGGTATAGCAATAGGTTCAACAAGTTCTTGCAGCCAATCTGCTAGCAGTACACCACCAGCTGATTTTAGCAGGCAAATGTTGCTACCCCAGTTTTGAACAGTAAAAGATAATAGTGTTTCAGCCATCCACGTGTCTAAATGCTAGCTAGGCCAAATTTCTAGCACTGCAACTGCTGCCTTTTCAGCTGGTAGACTCTGCCCCCTTCCGTGAATTTGTGGAATGTGCTGTACCACAGTGGCAGGTTCCAAAGCTATTTTTATTCATGTAAGGCCATTCCAGCTCTCTACCATCATGTGGAAGGCAATGTTTTGGCCTCATTGGACAGGGTGGTCAGCAGCAAGATTTGTAATACCGCTGACTCATGGTCCAGCAGGCATGGGCAGGGACAATGCCTTTCCTTCATGACACACTGGGTAACTCTGCTGGCAGCTGGGAAGGATGCAGGACAGGGTTCAGTGTTGGAGCTTCTTCCGCTACCATGCCTAAAAAAAAGCTGGTGGTGATTCTGCCACAATATCTGTATGCTCCACTCCCTCCTCTTCTTCCTCTATCACCTCTGAACCAGTAGTGCTCCATAAGCATTCAAGGGGCTACGCAAGCAGTCAGGCTTAAAGGGCCAAATCCTCAAAGATCCTGCCTAACTTATCTTTTCCCATTTAAGTTACACTGACTTAAAATTTCTACCTAAGTGCCCGATCCACAAAGCACTTACCTAGAAATTTCAGGCCGTGTAACGTAAATGTCTCCGGCGCAAGGCGGTCCTCTTCTGCAGGGGGCGATGACAATTTAAATGAGGCGCGCTCCCGCGCCGGCCGTACTGCGCATGCTCGTGACGTCATTTTCCTGACGGGCAGCGCACGAAATTACGTTACGCCGGGCTTTGTGGATTGCGACGGGACAATAAAGTTGCGTCGGGTAAAAAAAAAGTTACGCGCCGGGAAAAAAAATTCTAAATTAAAAAAAAAACGCGGCGATCGAAAAAAAGGTCTGTTTTTACAAGGTGTTACTAGTTTACACTTTGTAAAAGCAGAACAAATTTTACGTATGCAAACGTAAACTTACGCAGAAAACACAAAGCTGAAAAGCTTTGTGGATCTCCGTAAGTCCTCATTTGCATACGCAAAGCGGCATTTCAATGCGAAATGCCCCCAGCGGCGGATGCGGTACTGCATCCTAAGATCTGACAGTGTAAGTGTCTTACAGATGTCAGATCTTCTGCCTATCTTTGGAAAACTGCTTCTGAGGATCAGTTCCAAAGATAGGCACAGGGATACGCAGGCTGAACAGCAGTTCCGCCTGCGTATCCCTTTTGAGGATTTGGCCCAAAGATCCCATGCAGTGCTTCAGTTAGTCTGCCTAGGGGGAGGCGCCACACTGGGGCAGAGATCCTGTCAGCTTTGCAGAGGCAGGCTCAGAGGTGGTTGATGCTATGGCAGCTTGAGCCAGGAATTGGTTATATGCGACAATTGCACCAACTTTCTCTCCGCCCTCCAACAGGGACACTTGACACATGTTTCATGCTTGGCACACATCCTGAATTTGGTGGTGCAGCATTTCTTGACCAGGTTCCCAGGCTTACAAGATGTCCTGAGGCAGGCCAGAAAAGTCTGTGGTCATTTCTGGCAGTCATACAATGCCAGTGCTCAGCTGGCTGACATTTAAATGGTATTTCAACCTGTCCACCAACCGCCTCATTTGTGACATGCCCACCAGATGAAACTCAACATTGGCAATCCTGCAGGGGCTGCACACACAGCAGAGGGCCATAAATGAGTTCCTGTATGAGTATGGCACCAGGACAGGCTCAGGGAAGCTTGGCTTCTTTTTACAATGCCAGTGGCTACTGATCAAAAATGCATGCACGGTCAGTGACACTGTCCCTCTGGTCTTCCTGCTGGAGCACACGTATGATGGAATCATGGACAGGGCACTTGAGGCAGAACAGAGGGAGGAAGAAGACTTTCTTTCCTCTCATGGCCCCCTTTATGCAGATAGAATTCCTGCGTGGCCGCCAACCACACAGGAAGATGAGGAGGAGGATTGTGTCAGCATGGATGTAGAGGATAAGGGATCATTTTCTGTCCCCAGAAACCCAAGGACTTGTACGTGGCTGGGAGGAGGTAGTTCTTGACAATGTCATCTTTAGTGAACCAGAGGACTCAGAGTCTCATGCCTCTGCAAACTTACGCTGCATGGGCTCCCCAATTCTGCAAAGCCTGCTAAAGGACCCTCGGATTTTTGGTATCAAGGAGAGGGATCATTACTGGCTGTTAACCCTTCTTGAACCACGTTACAAGGGTAAGGTTGCAGAACTCATACTGCTTTTGCAGAGGGAGCAGAGGATGAAACATCTTCAGGAGGCCTTGATTAAAAGTTTGTGTAATGCCTTTCCAGACCCTGGGAGGTTAACATTTCCTGGTGCTGGGCAACGTGTTAGGTCAGAGGAAGAGTAGTGTAGAAGGTGGCCGACTGACCGATGCCTTTAAACAATTTTTTAGTCCTCAGCGCCAAGGTCTGATCGGTTCAAGCAACCATCGCCAGCGTCTGCATTACATGGTGCAGGAATATCTATGGGCAAGAGCAGACTTGGAGACTTTTCCAACAAAGCATCTGTACGCAATTGAGCTACTGGCCTGTCCTGCATCCAGTGTGCTTTCTGAATTCAGTGCTGCTGGAGGGTTTGTAATGGATCAAAGAGTGTGCCTGTCCACAGACTCCATTGATAGGCTCACTTTTATAAAAATGAATCAGTCCTGGATCAGCAGCTATCAAGCCTCTGATGCTGATGTAACTGATTGAATTTGTTATGGATCTGTGATCCCTTGAAGAGTGCCTATGCTGCCTATCCTATTCCTCCTGAATCTTTATGATGCTAGCGTGCAACAATATTTTTGGTTTAGTGCACCACCAATACCCAAGGCCCATAAAGCAGAATTCTGGGATTTTCAAAAAATCCCCCATTAGTACACCCCCCACCCTACAAAACACTAAACAGCTATTACATTCGATTCCATAAATGCAGCATCTTTTCTGTCATGTAGGATGTGTTTGAACATTGATTGGATCATATCCTCTTCTCTCTCTCTGAATTGTAATCAGACTACATTTCCCATGAAGCCTTGGGATGGGAGTGAATGTGGGATGTACACTAGGCACATATATGTACATCCCACATGTACATATAAATGTGAACTTGCTCACTTCAACATAAATCACACCCCTCATTCTGCAGCCAACAAGCCATACATAACACACGGTATGATAGGTTACAGCCTTATAAATGCAAAGCATTTTAATATAAATGAAAACCAGTGCAACGTGTCAGTGTACGCCAGGGACCACCACTAGTGCCAAATCTCAGGCACAACCAAAGCCGAATGTTATGGACCACCACAGCCAAATGTCAGGGACCACCACCGGTGCTAAATGTTTTTTTAAACTTTTTTTGCATTGATACAGGTCTCCTGGGGCAGGACCCGGGTCCCCAAACACTTTCTATGGCAATAACTTGCATATAAGCCTTTAAAATTAGCAAATTAGATTTTTCATGTTCATGTCACATTTTAATAGGACTTTAATTGGGTTTGCATGTTCTTTTTCGAACCGGGGGGGTTTTCAGCCCATCCCTATAAACAAGGCAGATCGCCGTTCCGACAGGGGAGAAGATGGAGATCTTTAGCTAGATTCAGGTAGGAGAGCCTAACGTTAGGCAGGCGTAGCGTATCGCATATACGCTACACCGCCGTAAGTTAGAGAGGCAAGTGCTGTATTCACAAAGCACTTGCGTCCTAAGTTACGGCGGCGTAGCGTAAATGTGCCGGCCTAAGCGCGCCTAATTCAAATGAGGAACAGGGGGCGTGTTTTATGTTAATGAATCGTGACCCGACGTGATTGACGTTTTTAACGAACGGCGCATGTACCGTCCGTGGACATATCCCAGTGTGCATTGCTCCAAAGTACGCCGCAAGGATTTATTGGTTTCGACGTGAACGTAAATTACGTCCAGCCCCATTCACGGACGACTTACACAAACAACGTAAAATTTTCAAAATTCGACGCGGGAACGACGTCCATACTTAACATTGGCTAGGCCAGCTTTTTGGTGGAATAACTTTACGCCTGAAAACGCCTTACGTAAACGGCGTATCTTTACTGCGACGGGCAAGCGTACGTTCGTGAATAGGCGTATCTCGCTGATTTACGCATTCTAGGCGTAAATCGGCGTTCACGCAGGCAGTCG
This sequence comes from Rana temporaria, assembly GCF_905171775.1. Classification (NCBI taxonomy): domain Eukaryota; kingdom Metazoa; phylum Chordata; class Amphibia; order Anura; family Ranidae; genus Rana; species Rana temporaria. The sequence goes on along the minus strand of NC_053492.1, from coordinate 5,137,722 downwards.
TATCTTAGCTACATTTAAGTGTATCTCAATTTGAGAATACACTTAAATGTACAACGGCACAGATTCAGTTACGACGGCGTATCTACTGATACGCCGGCGTAAACCTCTCTGAATCTGGCTACTTGTGTTCTTGCTAAGCAGGAACACTGAACTTTGTCCTCACCCAGTCAGACCATCCCCCACACAGTTAGCAAGCACCAGCCATGCACACAGTTAACCCTTTGATCGCCCCTGATGTTAAACACTTCACAGCCAGTGTCATTAGAACAGTGACAGTGTATATTTTTAGCACTGATCACTTTATTAGTGTCATTGGTCCCCAAAAAAGTGTCAGATTTGTCCGCTGCAATGTCGCAGTCCCATTAAAAAATCACTGAACTCTACCATTACTGGTAAAAAAAAATCCATAAAAATATCCAAGTTTGGAAAAGCTATAACTTTTGCGCAAACCAATTGTTATATGCTTATTGGGATTTATTTTACCAAAAACATGTAGCAGAATACATATTGGCCTAAAATGATGACCTAGTTTGATGTTTTCAATTTTTTATTGGATGTTTTAAAGCAGAAAATAAAAAATATTGTTTGTCTTTTTCCAAAATTGTCTGTTTTTTGTAGCGCAAAACCACCATAAACCACCAAACGAAAGCTCTTGTTGTAAGTAAAAAAGGACATCAATGTTATGTGGATACAGTGTCGAACAACCACGCAATTGTCAGTTAAAGTAACGCAGTGCTGTATCGAACAAAATGGCCCATTCAGGACATGGATGAGCAAGCTCGGAGTGAAGGAACTTGACTGGCCTGCACAGAGTCCTGCCCTCAACCCAATAGAACACCTTTGGTGTAAAATAGAGTGGAGACTGCAAGCCAGGTTTTCTCATCCAACATCAGTGCCTGACCTCACAAATGCACTTCTGGAAGATTGTTCAAATATTCCCATAGACACACTCCTAAACCTTGTGGACAGCCTTCCCAGAAGAGTTGAAGCTGTTATAGATGCAAAGGGTGGGCCAACTGAATATTGAACCCTACGGACTAATGCTGCGTACACACGATCATTTTTCATCATGAAAAAAAAACCGTTTTTGAGCATGTCGAAAAAACGACGTTTTCCCAACTTCATCATTAAAACGACATTGCCTACACACCATCGTTTTTAAGAAATGCTCTAGCAAAGTGCGGTGACGTACAACGGCACTATAAAGGGGAAGTTCCATTCGCCTTGGGGCTGCTTTAGCTGATTCCGTATTAGTAAAAGACGATTCGCGCTTTTCTGTCTGTTACAGCGTGATGCATGTGCTTACTACATTATGAACGGTAGTTTTATCAGAACGAGCGCTTCCATCTCATAACTTGCTTCTGAGCATGCGCGGGTTTTTTACGTCGTTTTAGCCCACACACGATAATTTTTTACAATCCGAAAAACGACATAGTTTAAAACGACGTTAAAAAATGCAGCGTGTTTTTTTTGTCGTTTTTCAGAACCTGAAAAATGATGTGTAGCCCACACACGATCATTTTAAATGACGTTTTTGAAAGAACAACGTTTTTTCATGATGAAAAATTATCGTGTGTACGCGGCATAAGACTGGGATGTCATTAAAGTTCATGTGTGTGTAAAGGCAGGCGTCCCAATACTTTTGGCAATGTAGGCCCGGATTCACATACATCGGCGCATATTTATGCCGGCGTAGCGTATCTCATATACGCTACGCCGACACCGCGCAGAGAGGCAAGCACCGAATTCACAAAGCACTTGCCTCCCAAACTGCGCTGGGTTTCCTCGGCGTAAGCCGTCGTAGGTGGAAGTGGGCGTGAGCCATGCTAATGAGGCGTGACCCCATGCAAATGATGGGCCGAGCGCCATACAAGTACTTAAAACGAACGGCGCATGCGCCGTCCCGTGGATGTATACCAGTGCGCATGCTCAGAATCACGTCGGAACAACTGCCTAAGATACGTCGAATCACTGCCTACGACGTGAACGTAACCTACGCCTAGCCATATTCACGTACAACGTAAACGACGTAACATACGATGGCTTGAGTTCCCTGGTCCATACCTTTGCATGAGTTGCGCCTCACATATGGGGAATAACTTTACGCCGGACATACGACTTACGCAAACCGCGTATATTATGCGCAGGGCGCCAGTACGTTCGTGAATCGACGTATCTCCCTCATTTCCATATTTAAATAGGAAATCAATGGGAGTGCCAGATGCGTCCAGCGTAACAATGCGCCCAGGATATGCCGGCATAGGCAAGTTACGTTGGTGGACTGAAGCCTGTTTTTAGGCATATCTTAGTTCTGTGGGCACCGCGCACAGATACGACGCCGCATTTTTACACTTACGCGGCGTATCTCGAGATACGTCGGCGTAAGTGCTTTGTAAATCTGGGCCATAGTGTATATATAGTACACACAGAGAGGTTATTACCCTTAAACTACTAAAGTTAATAACATAAAAACTAATACCAAGTTCTATGCAACTCAATAATGAATGTATACACCTGTACACATGTCTACCTTTGTACCTGTATTAAGTAAAGCCTTTGGAACCTTGGTTCTTGCCTGGTCAGAAGTTACTAAAGAGGTTTATAATAAATAACCGGAACATATAAAGTTAACAAGTGGGTCTTTAACACATTGGGGTATGAAGACATCAGTGTAGAGTGGAGTAATGTGAAGACACAAGTGGTTGCGTAGAGTAACAGAAGTGTAACAAATATACCCGTTATAGGTGGCATGGCCTCTAGCAGCGAGGAAGATTGCACCACAGAGGTTCCCATCCTTTACAGAACCTGCATAGCAAGGCATTGTCCCCAGAGGAAGATCCACTCTCACATGAGCAATCTTCATGGACAGGCCCTGGTATTCCAACCAGGAGTATATTGGAAATGGAGAACCCAACCAAACATTGGCCTCTAATGTTGAGAGGGGAGGAGAAGGGAAATGCCTACATTAGCTACATACTGTAAATAGTCCAACCAGCCCAATCCCTATGCTGTCCTTTTTTTGAATCAAAAAGGTTTTTATTGCTCACACAACACATTGACACGAAAAGGATGACATTTTACACTTTGTAGGTAAACATGCATAACAACAGATTTACAGTTTAAACAGTTTGAACAGATGCACTTCTTCCCACCATAGTGTTCCGTTATTGTACTCACACAGGAAACCCGACCCCCAGCCCCTAGCTCCCATCTCCCCCCTCCATCCATTTCTTCTCCCTCCTCACGGTCTCCAAAGCTACTAGTCCACGAGCCTTGCTGATTTTTTCCCCTACCTCTCCAACCCCCCAAGTAACCTTGCTTGAACTAGCTCCAAGGGGCTTAAACCGGGCGTTGCGAGCCATGGCTCCCAGAGTTTAAGGAATTTCCCTGCGTTCCCCCTGTGCTGGTAAATGTACTTCTCCATAAGCATTGTCCTACCCACATGTTGTATCCAGGTCTGAACCGAAGGGGGCCCCCTTGATTTCCAGTGTATGAGAATGAGTTTCCTCGCCTGGAACAGTGCCCTGGCGAACGCCGCCCTAGTGGCTTCTTCCTCTATCACTCCCTCCAGAATGCCCAGCAGGCAGCAAAGTGGGTCCAGTGGGACATTGGTCTGAAACACCGAGTTTAGGGTCACCAGAACCCCCGCCCAGTATCTATGCAGCTTGGGACAGTGCCAAAGCAGGTGGACCAAATCGCCCTGTGCCGCCCTGCACCGCCCACATAGCGGGTCCGGAGCCCGGCCCATTTTGAAGAGTCTCTCTGGAGTGTAGTGCACCCGAAGTAAAATGTAGAGTTGGGATACCTTTTGTGATACGTTTAGTGAGCAGGTATTCACCGCCTGTAGAGCCTCCTCCCACATGTCCCCCTCAATAGGCCCCAAATCTGCCTCCCACCGTTCAGCTACCCTCATGGGATGTCCTTCCAGGAATGAAGATAGGAGCATGTTGTAGCAGTGTGAGATCATGCCCTTGGTGTCCTGCGCCTGACATAGTGCCCGGAAAATCGGTGTGGGGGATTGAACCCAGTCAACTGCTGTCCCCTGAGCCCTTACTGCATGTTGCAACTGCATGTAATAAAACTGCATGGTGCGGGGTAGGTTAAATCTGATTTGTAATTCACTGAAAGGTAGCAGGGTCCCCCCCCTAAAGAGATGTTTAAGATGCGTGACCCCAAAAGCACTCCACCTGTGACCCTGTTCAATTTTGCAATCTCCTCAATAAATGTTCCCCTTAAACAGGCCTTGAAGGCGTCCCAGCCCTGAGTCCGTTCCGCCCCCTCCCAATTTTCCACAAAGTACTGCTCTATCCGACGCGCAACCTGGTCATGGGAACTGAACAATTTCAGCCAGAAAGCGTTTAGTTTCCAAGGGGCTCTGGGCAAAGAGGACACCGGGCGGGTGGTCAGGTGTGCCACCAGCGGAGAGTGGTCAGAGACCCCCCTCGGAAAGTATTCTATCTTGGGAACCATGTGGAGAACCTGTGGGGACCCAACACACAAATCTATACGGGACAATGAGCCGTGCGTCTTAGAGAAGCATGAGAACTGCTTGGTTGTAGGAAATCTAGCCCTCCAGACATCAAGCCACCCCACCTCCCCCAGCAATCTGCTTAAGGCCGTTCCCCTGCACCCCTGGGGTATCCTAGCTGGCGGATGTCTATCCTCTCTCGGATCCATACAAGCATTAAAGTCCCCCATAATCATTACAGGGACATCCGGCTTATTCCCCAGATAGGTCAAAAGTAGCTGCAGCACCTCCCTCGAAAAAGGGGGAGGAATATATACAAACGCTAGAACCACAGACACCGTGTACAATTTTCAATATAAAAACACATATCTCCCAAGCGTGTCAACCAGTGTATCAATTTCCTGGTAGGCCAAGGCACTATGGATCAGCACACTTACCCCCCTTGAATAGGAGGTGTGGGTAGAATGATAGGCCTTGCCCACCCAGGAAAATCCTAGGCACCCTACTGTGTCTTTAGTGAGGTGGGTTTCTTGCAAACCCACAATAGCAGGGAGAATTTTTTTTAGGCCAGCACGTATCATAGTTCGTTTCAGTGGGTCATGGACGCCTCGCACATTCCAAGACACTATCGGGGTGGTGGCCATGGTTGGGGTAAACAATAGTTACCGACTGAGGCCCGAGGCCTCAGAGTCAGGTCCAGTGAGTTGGGCCCCAGCCGGGGCCAGTTCAGTTCCAGCAAGTAGCTGTGCATCAGGTGGTGTAGTCTTGTGAGCAAAATATCAAAAACTGTTAACAAAAAGTAACTTAACATACGTGTCCACCCCTCAGCCCCGTCCGGGGCAGAGGTCGATCTCCTCCACGATCTCCCGCTACGCGGGCTCAGCAATCGACGTGTGCCAACAGGGCACCCAAAAACAAAGGTGGACTCCCCCAGCCGGGGGTCGGTGGTTGCATCGAATCGCACTCGCGTGCGGGCCCCCCCCTGTAGCATAGATTCCAGAGGGGGTGCAGTTCAACTTCTGAAGCTCTAAAGTAGTGCTAACATAGCAAAAAAAACAGGAACAGTCCCGGCTTGCAGGTAACTCTTCAACTGGTCTGCGACAAACACAATACTCAAGTAAAGGTACAGGCAATACCTCAGTCACCCCGGTCCTCCTCTCGGCGCCTCCTCAGGTCCTGTTCATTGTGATCCAGCCACTGTGCGGCCTCCGCCGCCAATTCAAAGAATGTAGCCTGGCCCCTCACCGTGACTCGCAGCTTGGCCGGAAACAGCATGGCATAGTTAACTTGGATCCTTTGTAGGCGTTTTTTAACTTCCATAAATTTGGCTCTCTTACGCTGCACCTCAGCTGAAAAGTCAGGGTAAAACGATACTCTGGCTCCATTGTAATGTACCGTTCCCCTCTCCCTGGCCAGCCTCAGGATGGTTTCCCTGTCCCGGTAATTCAGGAGTCTGGCAAGCATGGATCTGGGGGGGCTGCCAGGGGGAAGGGGTCTGGGAGGCGTGCGGTGCACCCGCTCTACTGCAAACAGCGTGGAGAATGCATCCCTGCCAAACACCTCCTGGAGCCAGGTCTCAATAAATGCAGTGGGGTCCCTACCTTCCACCTTCTCCGGGAGGCCCACCACGCGGACATTATTCCGTCTCAGGCGGTTCTCAATATCGTCTGTTTTCGCGTTAGCCTGTGCGGATTGCTGTAGTGCAGTCCTGGCATCTCTGGTAAGGGGTGGCAGCGCATCCTCTATCTCACTGATGCGGCCCTCCACGGCCGTGGTCCTTTCCCTGATCTTCTGGAGATCATGGCGCATAAGGGACACCGTCTCCGTGAGCTCTCCAAACTGCGCTTTCAGGCCATCCACTGAGGCAGTGACCGAGGTCGTGCACTTCTGCACCGCCCGGAGGATTTCACTGAGTGTGGGCTGTGGGGCATCCTCCTGCAATTCCCCAAATATGTCCTGCATAGTGTCCGAGGAACTCTCCAGCGGTAGCGTGTCATCCATGGCTGAATCGCCATTTTGGCCCTGCACCCTCTGCGCCCATGTTAACTGTGAAGGAGCCGGGGAGCTGGTGGGGCCGTGCAGCCTCTGGGTGTAATATAGCATGTCTTTGGGGGGTTCTTTCCCCTGTTGTTTAGCCGCCTTAGTCATCTTACCGCCAGCCTCCGAGTTTTTCTCCGGTCTGCGCGCTGCCTTCTGCTGCTGAGAGACCCCGGCGCCATCTTGGATGTCCATGGCCGCTGAGGCCGCGGCCCCCTTCTCCGGTTTACGGGTCATTCGGATCCCCGCCGACCGTCAGTTCGCTTACCGCTGCAGCCTGTGGAGCGTACTGGCTCAGGTAAACCGGTCGTCTACGTCGGTGTTAGCCGGGAACAGGATCACTGTAGGATCGTTAGCGGGAGCTCCGTGAACTGCGACTGTTCACATGCCCGTCCAGGCCACGCCCCCCCCTATGCTGTCTTTTAACCACTTAAGCCCCGGACCTTTAGGCAGCTAAATGCCCAGGCCAGGTTTTGCGATTCGGCACTGCGTTGCTTTAACAGACAATTGCGCGGTCGTGCGACGTGGCTCCCAAACAAAATTGGCGTCCTTTTATCCCCACAAATAGAGCTTTCTTTTGGTGGTATATGATCACCTCTATGGTTTTTATTTTTTGCGCTATAAACAAAAATAGAGCGACAATTTTGAAAAAAATTCTATATTTTTATACTTTTTGCTATAATAAATATCCCCAAAAAATATATAAAACATTTTTGTTCCTCAGTTTAGGCCGATAAGTATTCTTCTACATATTTTTGGTAAAAAAAAATCAAAATAAGCGTTTATTGATTTTTTTTGACAAAAGCTATAGCGTTTACAAAATAGGGGATAGTTTTATGTCATTTTTATTCATAGCTTTATTATTTATTTATTTTACTACTAATGGCGGCGATCAGTGATTTTTTCCGTGACTGCGACATTATGGCGGACACTTCGGACAATTTTTGGGACCATTGTAATTTTCACAGCAAAAAATGCCTTTCAATTGCATTGTTTATTGTGAAAAAGACAGTTGCCGTTTGGGAGTTAACCGCAGGGGGCACTGTAGGAGTTAGGGTTCACCTAGTGTGTATTTACAACTGTAGGGGGGTGTGGCTGTAGGTCTGACGTCTCGATCGAGTCTCCCTATAAAAGGGATGACTCGATCGATGCAGCCGCCACAGTGAAGCACGGGGAAGCCGTGTTTACATACGGCTCTCCCCGTTCTTCAGCTCCGGGGAGCGATCGCGAGGGGGTGGCTAGAAACTAATAGCCGCGCCCTCGTCCCGGATCGCTTCCCACGGGTTTCCGACCGCCGCATGTACCGGGGGGGGGTCCCGATCAGACCCCCGACCTCGGGAAAGGCAGGGACGTACATGTACGCCCATATGCCTGTACGTGCCTTTCTGTGGACGTACATATACATGCGGCGGGCGTTAACCGGTTAAACAAGCTGTATGGATCCTTCACCCTCGGGTGCACCCTTTGGTTTGATCTGTGTGTGAACCTTCGGCTAGCCGGACAATCAAAAATGACCAATACGCATATGGGTTAATATGATTGTGTATTCAAATTCTGACATCGTAGACAATTTATAATCTTAAACCACAAAATCTCCTCCCTCCCTATACCTCCCAAAACCTCCCCTTAGCCCAACACCCTTCCAACACCCCAATGTCCAATCAAATATTGAGTTTATAAAAACGACCCTGTTACACAGAGGATATACAAAGTACAAAAACATAGAAAAAACACACAAACAATAGCTCCTTAACATGACCACATCTAACACAATTCTTGCTATAGCAAATGTCACCCCATTCATTCCAGGACATGTGGCCTAGAGTTGGCAGGTGTCTGTACACTTTGCTGTATGTATCTCAGGCATATCATCTTGATATGAACTTGTGGTCACATAACATCTGCAAAAACATCTCTCTTTGTAAGATACTTTTAAAAGACAGTAATATTCCTACATATAGAGGAACCCTAACTATTGTTATATAAAAGACTTGCTCAAGCTGTGTTAATGCAAAGATAGGCGCTATATGTATGTAGCTAGTATGCTGTATCAATGTATATATTGTAGCTGATATATTAAGCAATATATTGGCAATATGTATTGGCAATTTCCTCTCACAAGGAAATACAGCTTCCTCCATAATCACACAGGAATTGTAGGAAAGGTGCCCCAGAGGTATCAGAAATACAATATAGGTGAGCAGAGCCAGAGCCCCAATAGGAGACATTGATAGCACTGGTTCCCCCAGGTGATCACCCACCTAGCCTGTCAGTGTCCACTACTGCCCCCATCAGGAAGGAGTAAGCATGTGTTACCACCAGGTATATTTTGTGACCAGTCATTGTGTCTACCAGTGGGAGTCATCCAGGTTGCAACCAGGGATGGACTGGCCATTGGGACTACAGGGAGTTTCCCGGTGGGCCGATGGCTCAGTGGGCCGGCTTCAGTGACAGCGGACCGCTGCCCCCCTCCGCTACTCTGTCTCTCCCTTCCCGCAGCACTCACCTCCTCTCCCTGAATGAATGAAAACTTATATAGCGCAGCACATGCGAATTTAATCGCCTCTGGGCGCTTGTTGTTCCTGTCTCCTTTGGTATCAAAAGAGATGAGTCTTGATCTTTCTCCTGAATGCTAAGTGATTCTCCTCCAACCGAATGCTGGTTGGTAAAGCGTTCCATAGTCTAGGCCCTTGGACCGCGAATCTCCTTTCTCCTTTGGACTTGTATCTGGCTTTGGGTATCTGGAGGAAATTTTGATTGGTGGAACGCAGAACGCGATTGGGTTTATGAGCTTTTATTTTTTCGCATAGATAACGGGGAGCATTCCCATAGATACATCTATGCGTTAGACAGAGTGCTTTAAAAGTGATTCTGTCTTTTACTGGTAACCAGTGAAGGGCTCTCAGTGAAGGTGAGATTGATTCCCAAGGTTTTTTCCCAGTCACAAGTCTAGCGGCCGTATTTTGAACGACTTGTAGACGAGCGATTTGGTACTTGGGGAGTCCGAGGTAAAGGGCATTTGCATAGTCCAATCTTGAGTTTACAATAGCTCCCACCACAACCGCTATGTCTTCCTTGGGAATAAAAGGAGTAAGTCTGCGTAGTAGGCGCAGCAGACTTACTCCCCACAGCACTCACCTGGGGGGAACAGAGAAGCAGGGGGAGGACAGAGGAGCATGGGAGATGACAGAGGAGCATGGAGGAGGGGACAGACAGCTGACTCAACAGCTATGGCCTGGGAGTTTCTCACTTCTGCCTAATCTTGTCCCATAAGGGGGAGCACCGAACTGATTCTTTGCCCCGAGTGAAATAATGTCTAGCTTCCCCACTGGTACTGCCTATAAGAGTACCAGTACCAGCCGTTCTACTCTAATAAAGTAGAACGGCTAGTGGCTAGTTAAGGGGGAGAGGGGGCTTGGGTGGCCGGGGGGGGCAGGATTTGTCCGGCCGCCATGGGAGAGACCTGTCAAAGTGGGCCAGTCTGGATGAAGTCCAGGGCCAAATTTTTGTCCCAGTCCAGCCCTGGTTGCAACCATGCATATCTGGTGTGCGAGTCTGTGGGGAAGAAAACAGCCAGCTGCTTAAAGCATTCAGAGATTCTCCATGAATACTCTGGATGCATGGTTGTGCCACCTGACATAGACGCAGGCGCAGGCACCACCTCACTCCTGATGTCCCCCCGGCCATTCTGCACATGAACGCACACAGCCCAGAGTTTAGAGCTGGGGGTGGAGAAAGAATCCCAGTTGATGCAAAAATTCTCCTAGGCCTCCCTGAGAACAACTTTCACTATGTATTGCTCCAGAGGGGCAGAGTGTAGCTCCATCTAGTGTCCATAATGTGGTATTACTACCGCAGTGCCACACAATTGCCACAAAATGATCATAAGAAATCACTACATGAAACAGAATACAGGCAATATTGGTCATAGATTGGGAAATGTGCGTCATAGTTTTTTCAACATTTTTTTTTTTTTAAACAGCCCTCTAAGTGTTTGTGAAAGCTTACACCACAAAATGTACTCAATGTGACAAGTGTTTATTCAACCATTACAAATTCTGACATTAATGCAGCACAGTAATTTCCTATGATCATCAGCTCCATCTAGTGGACATAATTGTATATCTGTCTTAACATACCCCCATTAGTAAAAATAGCACATTACAGCATTGTGGCCACAAGATGTAGCCAAATAAATCAGTGTATGAAATAAAAATAAAATACATCCAATATTCATCACAGCTGGGTGAATGCTGGTAATATGCGCTCAACAAATGTTAAAATAAAAATAAACCCCACAAAATGTACACTAAGAGGTAATGACTCCATTTTTATTTTTCTCCGGCTATCAATGGCCAACACGGTACAACACTTCATCCATGTCTTTGGTGATCTCTGATCTCCTTATGAACTGTTTCTTACATGATGAAGATCAGCCATGGAGTATATCTGAGGTGTATATCAGGGTGTGCTTCTTCCCCACATGACAGCTGTGATGTCCAGCAACATTCATATACAAGACATTTCCCGCACTCAAGGCACTAATACACCTCGAGGGTTGTGTGGGATCCCCAATGTACAGGGAGACAGGACTTCAGTGAGGAACATTTCCCTCACTCAGGACAGGAATACGGCTTCTTCCCCGTGTGAGATCTCTGATGTGTGTAAAGATGGGACTTCAGTTAAAAACATTTCTCGCACTTAGGACAGGAATGCGGCTTCTCTTCGTGTGAGATCTGACATGTAACAAGGTTTGATTTTTGTGCAAAACATTTCCCGCATTCAGAGCAGGGAAGTGGCTTCTGTCCTGTGTGAGATCCATGATGTCTATAAAGACTGGAATTGAATGAAAAACTTTTTTCACACTCAGGACAGGAATACGGCTTCTCCCCCGTATGCAATCTCTGATGTGTGGAAAGACTGGACTTCTGTGAAAAACATTTCCCACACTCAGGACAGGAATACGGCTTCTCCCCTGTGTGAGATCTCCGATGTCTGTAAAGACCAGAATTGTCTGAAAAACATTTTCCACACTCAGAGCAGGAATATGGCTTCTCACCTGTGTGAGATCTTTTATGCCTATCAAGTTCGGATTTAGAATTAAAACATTTCCCGCACTCAGGACAGGAATACGGCTTCTCCCCTGTGTGAGATCTTTTATGCACATTAAGTTTAGATTTAAAATTGAAACATTTCCCGCACTCAGAACAGGAATACGGTTTCTCCCCCGTGTGAGAACTTTTATGCACATTAAGTTGGGATTTAAAATGGAAACACTTCCCACACTCAGTACAGGAAAACCTCTTATATGTTGAAAGGATGGCACCGTCCCGCACAGTCTGAGGCTCCTCAGGATAAGAGGAATACGATGGTCCGGCACCGTCCTGCACAGTCTGAGGTTCCTCAGGATTAGAGGAATACGATGGTTCGGCACCGTCCCGCACAGTCTGAGGTTCCTCAGGATAAGAGGAATACGATGGTCCATCTACACTGTGTGGTGCCGGATGGACATTTGAGGTAGTCAGGATTTCTCCTGGACTATACTGTGTGATGTCCTCATCTTCTACTTTACAGTCTGGAGACAAAGTGAGACAATCCTCCGAGGTTTTCCTCATCTCCCGTCCATCTACTAAAATAGAAATAAAAATATTATTACTAGACATGAGCAGATTGGTTCCCCTAAACCAGGACTCCGCCCACATCAGGCAGCTTTGTCTCTGAGGATCTTACAAATCCCCCCTCAAGGTAACTAGTAAATGGGTCCTCTGATCTCCTACCAGATTATTTCTTTATTTATGGACCTTAGTCAGAGATTGAGGAAACAACGGGAACTGTCACATTCTGTTTAAGGTTCCAAAGTGTGAAGATGTTATCACATTATTATCACCATGTAAAAGTCTGTGCTCCAATCAAATCATCAGATATAAAATGTCCAGCTGGTAGGAAATGGGTGTAACAAAAGAGAATCCATATTATGTGTATATATAGCAGGGGGTAGAAGGGAGAAAGCAGAAGTCAGGACTATGTAATGTACAACATATTGTAAAAGATACAACAGATAGGACTATATAGTATCAGAATGATGTAATGTACAACATAGAGTATATAGTGCAGGGATCAGGAGTATGTAATGTACAATATAAATTATACAGTGTAAGGACTCATAATATTGGGAATCAGTGGAAGGTTAAATGTTTACATGAGACAAGTTGCAGAGATCCCACACCGCTGCCTCCCATCCCCTGAGACTGCACTCAGTGACTTGGGTCTGAGACTATACAGACATATCCCTCCACCCCGCACAAAAACAACAGAACAAGTAACCCTGTCAGAGATCTTGGTAGACCCGGGCATGAGAAAGAAGACCCAAAGCACATACCTCAGGTGCCTGGGTCTAGTAACACCTATGGTCTAAGATTTTTGCTGCCAACTGAACCCCAGAATCTCCATAAATCCAGTCTAGATACATAAATTGTGTCTGCAGCACAGAGAATGAAGATTTTCACCCAGTTTTTATCAGTGAGGGAAGTTTATCTGAGAGAAATCCAGGATAACAGGATGGGGAACACAGCTTAGGAAAGTGACCATGGGATTACAGGCTGATATAACCCAGTAGTTGCCCTACTCTGGAACAATCAGTGAGCAGTATCAGTGGAGTAGAGATGGGCCAAATGGCCCTCTGTTCGGTTCACTGCAGAACTTTGCAAAAGTTCGGAGCTGAATAACGAACCCCATTGGGGGGGACATGTATCAATGAAAAAAATGTTTGTAAATGTTTTTATTTTTAATGAGCAGTGATTTACCGATGCTTAAAGTAAAACCATCAAAATGAGAAATAACAAATAAATAAACCTTTAAATATAGTGTCTGGGGGGTCCCCTTAGTCTGCTTGTAAAGTGGCACATCTGTAGCGTGTATAGAACCAGCTGCAGCAATAATGACATTTAAAAAGTAAAACAAATACATTTTCCATTCAAGCTTTCTTTATTTTTTAAACAATGGCTTGGGGAGCCTGTTTGTTGTGCCATACTAACACAGGTACTCGTTGATGGCCCTCTGCTACATGTGCAACCGCTGCAGCATTTCACAAATCAGGCGGTTTACAGGCACCTGGACTTCCCGCTGAATTTCAGCCAACTGAGCGCTGGCTGTGTATGACCACCAGAAATGGATACAGACTCTTCTGGCCTGCTTTAGGAGATCTTCCAACCCTGAGTACCTATTTAAAAATTGCTGCACCACCAAATTGAGGACATTCGCCAAGTATGGCACATTTGTAAACTTTCACTGTCGGAGGGTGGATAGGAGGTTTGTGCCATTGTTGCACACCACCATTCCTGGCTCCAGCTGGTGTGGCATGAACCATCTCTGGGCCTGCCCCTGCAGAGCTGCCAGAATCTCTGCTCTGGTGTGGTTCCTGTCCCCTGGCAACCCTGTGTGTCTGCGACTGGCTCCTGCGACTTCCTGCTACTAGTCTTCCAGGAACTACACCTCATCTGATATCCAGTGTCACTGCTCCCACGGAGAGCCTCCTACTCATCCCGGCTCGCACCTCCCGCTACAGCTGTCGGAGTCTTCATCTGCAGGCACTCGTGTTCCTCCTGTCCCTCTGTGTTCTCTGTTTCATCTCCAGCGGTGCCAGGGCGGGAGATACAAGAGAGGCCGACCTCGTCATCTCAGTCTCCCATCAGGTTCGTGACCGTACCAGTCAGCCAGTGATGGAGTCTGAAAGGGAGGTCTCTCTTCTACAAACCCTCTGTCGGACTGTTACCGCACTCTCTCATTCGGTGCAACGGTTACATAAGGACTTTGTTCAGCTTCACGACCAATTGCAGCTTGCACCCAGCCTGGCTTCTACCTTTGAGGACTTGGGAATCAGGCATTCTGCTGCTCAAACCGTGACTTGTAACCATGTTGAACTTTCCTGTTCCCCTGAGCCAAGAGTGCCCCTACCTGAACGTTTCTCTGGAGATCGTAAAAGATTCAGGACTTTCCAAAATGCCTGTGAACTTTACTTCTCTCTGCTACCCCGCACCTTCTCTACAGAAGAAGTTAAAGTGGGATTCCTTATCTCCTTATTGCTGGATGAACCCCAGGCTTGGGCCCACCGGCTTCGAGAGCAACATGATCCTGTCTTGGCTTCCGTGAACTCCTTTTTTGCGGCCATGGCTCAACTATATGCTGACCCTTTCCGGCATCACACAGTGGAAGCTACTCTGAGTCACCTGCAACAGGGCTCCAGGCCCGTTGAGGACTATATATCGGACTTTCGCTTATGGAGCGCTGATACCAAATGGGACAATTCTGCCTTATGTTTCCATTTTCATCTCGGCTTGTCGGAAGCTATCAAGGATGAGCTAGCCAGGGTGGTGGACACACCTTCATCCTCGAATGACCTGATTCTTCTTTCTATACAAATTGATCATCGTCTGCGGGAAAGACAGTCTGAAAAAGCCTTGAATTCCCACTTGTTGCCTGTTCATTCCGAGCTTCCTTTACCCGCCTCCTCCGCAGCTATGCCGAAAGACACCCAGAAGGTTCCGCCTGCCAGTTTTCCGAGATCTCCTCTGACTCAGCAAGAACGATCTGGGCGTTATCATAATAGACTCTGCCTCTACTGTGGCGATGAAGGCCATTTCCTTCAGTCTTGTCCTCGAAGACACCGTAGGAGACCCTCTCCTCCATCCCAGATGGTTGCTTCTCCAAGCCTGGGCCAGAACCACACTAGACATGTGCACTGCCAAAAAAAATTGTTTTTTTCGTTTGTTATTTTCGTTTTTTTTTCCGTAAATTCGGGAAATTCATTTCTTTATCGTACATCACGGGACACAGAGCTGCATAGCCATTACATGTGGGTTATAGAGTCTACCTTCAGGTGATGGACACTGGTGTAATCAATTAAACAGCAAGTTCCCTCCCTATATAACCCCTCCCCTACTGGGAGTACCTCAGTTTTTTCATCAGTGTCTAAGGTGTTGGTCACGAGTTAACATGTGCTCTTAGGAGCTCCACTGGAGGGATCCATGCTGGATGTAAAAAGCCTCCATAAATCCGGATCCGTCCAAGGTGCTTCATAGCCAAAGTGGACGGTACCCGGGCCTCGGTACGAAGAACGAGGTTTAGCCTATAATGCCTCTCTGCGGAGGGCTGGATCCTGGGTTCCAGAACTTTGTGCCTTCTAAGGACCAAATGTTTTTCCTGCTGCCAGGGTGCTATATAGGTCCAGGGGTGTGGTGTTCCTGCCATGGACCCCGGTCCCTGAAGGTCTAGGACTATACCCACGGTGAAGGGGGAAGATTGGGCCTCTTGCTTGGCAATACCCTGCAGCGTGGAAAGGTAAGAGAGGGACCTACGGGACTTGGTTCGACAGTAGGTCTTCTGTAGGGGACTATGGGTCTTGCCTATATTATGTTTTTATGCATGGGCAATGTAAACCACGATGTCTTCTGAGACGGGATGGCTCAGGGCACCCATATACCTCCCCTAGCCGGACATGTAGCCTGGGCCACTATGTCTGTTCAGACAGGATGGCTGTAGTACCCATATATCTCCCCTTGAAGGGGCTGGTACATAAAAAAAAAAATGCCCTTAATCCTATGCAAAGCATTGTCTTCCATGAGTAGCTGCAAGTCTTATCTGTTTTTCCACTACTATGGGCAGTAAAAGACATGCCTGATGTTTTCAATTACCATGCTTTCCAAAGACGGAAGCTTAGGTGTTAGCTGGTCTATTGTGCGTCCCACTTCCTCAGCTTCAGGCTCTACCATGTCGCACGTGCTCACCGGCTCAGTGCAGTCGCAGAGAGGGCTCTTCAAAAAGGCCCAGACGTCAGAGCTCTGTAAAGCTAGGGGGACACAAACGCAAGCACCTTGTGTGAGTTGGATACAGATTCATCTAAGACGCCTACTCCGCATCTAGCTGTGCAGATTAGCAGGCATTGTTGCTGCCAGACTAAGTTCAGCTGTTGATGCACCTGGGTTAAGCTCCTCTGCTTTTAGCTTAGGACTTTGGTCTCCCCATTGAATAAGGTCAGGGGTAGGAATATAAAAAGGAATCGCCACCTGAACCTGGTGGCCCCTTATTCTCCCCTGTAGAGACAGCTCACAGATTGAGCCATCAGACCTGTCAGGCAATCAATGCAGCCTCCCCCAACATTGCAGCCACTCTGCATGTGTTTTGTTTTTTGCATCACATTTGTTGTTCTACAAGAGGTTAACTGCTATGTTCGCAGCATCCTCACAAAAAAAAAAAAAGCAGGGTGTGTCCCTTTTCCTGCTTTAATCCTTAAACAAAGGGATTAGAAGAGCTGGGGATGAAGGTTCACTGTCAGAGGACAGGAGACAGGAGCTGCAGCCTAACGAGGAGAAGCTATCAAAAGCCCTACAGGTTCTGATTGCACCTGCAGTCTTTTCAGAGATTCATATAACTTCCCTCTGCCTACTTTGCCAAAGCCTCTATCTTCTCCTTAGAGTGTAAAGAGAGGTTTTCTTATAGGTGTCTAGTAAGACCTCCATATGGTCCTCAGCCTGGTGTCGGCTTCAGGCTAACCAAATGCACATCTGAGGGATGCACAGTTGCTGGTACACATTGCTAACGTCTCTTAATTGAGGAAACGCACATCTACAGAGGATAACTTCCTCTTTACCAGTCCGCATGTTGCATAAGATACATGAGTTTGGAATGCATGTGGGATAAAAACAAGTAACAGAGCATGTTTTATTGTGGATCGCATAAGGATACATGTTTCTGTCTGTATGGTGTTGCATGTTTGTTAGAGTTGCATAGAAATGATTGAGTACATAAAGATGCTAGTTACCTGATCACTCAAGTCCTGGATTACCCAAGGATATTTGGTCACACAGAGAGACTTGTTTCCACAGAAAGGCCTAAAATCGCATAAAGACGTTTGTATGTATAAAAATGCTGGATCACACATGGTTACCTGATCACCCAAATCCTTGATTACCCAAGGATGTTTGGTCACACAGAAGTGGTTTGTTTCCACAGAAATGCCTAAAATCGCATAAAGTTGCTTGGATGCAAAAAAGATGCTGGATCACACATGGTTACCTGATCATCCGCGTCCTGGATTACCCAAGGATATTTGGTCACACAGAGAGGCTTGTTTCCACAGAAGTGCCTAAGTTCGCATAAAGATGCTTGTATGCATAAAAATGCTGGAATCACACATGATTACTTGATCACCCAAGTCCTTGATTCCCCAAGGATATTTGGTCACACAAAGAGGCTTGTTTCCACAGAAATGCCTAGAATCGCATAAAGAGGCTTGAAGGCATAAAAATGCTGAATTACACATGATTACCCGATCACCCAAGTCCTTGATTACTCGAGGATATTTTGGTCGCACAGAGAGGCTTGTTTCTACAAGAATGCCTAAAGATCGCTTAAAGATGCTTGAATGCAAAAAGAAGCTGGATCACACATGGTTGTCGGATCAACAGCGTCCTGGATTACCCAAGGATACTTGATCACATAGAGAGGCTTGTTTCACAGAAATGCCTAAAGTCGCATTAAGATGCTTGAGTGCATAAGGATGCTGGATCGCACAGGGGTGCTTGGTCACACAAGAGTCCTTGGTCACACAAGGGTTCTTGTCCGCACAGTAGTGCTTAAAATGCATAAGATGTTGATCGCATGGAAGATGCTGAATCGCATAAGGATGCATGATTACTTTAAAGTTGCACATGGCGGCCTAATTAAGCAATACAGGATTCCTTGTGTTTGCATAGAAATACGTGTCTGCATGGGTTCATGTTGCACATTGTTGCAGAACACGTTTATAGCGCATGCTTGCTTGCAAGATGCTTGTTCCAGAGCACACATGCTATATGCATGTTTTGCTTAAAACATATTTATATGAATTCATGCTTCCAGGAACACATGCTGCCATGTACACACACTTCCATTGAGGCATATGGCTTTAACACTTGCCACATACACACATGGGGAGCCAGTTGCATATGTGTTTATTTACTTGGGTTTGCAGAGGTTGTCTGCGTTTTGCAGGGGAACAGCACTATCTCCAGTTGGTGGTCTTGCCCTTTTGGGTTAGCCTCCGTGCCTGGGTTGTCAGGGTGCTAGGGCCCGCCTCTAGCAGGTCTGTAGGCCCAGGGTATAGCAGCAATGGCATACCGAAGCAAACTCCTGCTGATGGGTCAGTCAGTAGCATGGCTGGACCTAAGGGTGTCCAGCATGGTCAAGTATCTGGAACTCTAAAGATACATTCTTTCATTTGACAAGAAGCTGGGTATGTTTGGCACAGTCCAAAAAGGGGAGTTTTTTGGCCTCAGACAAGACCATCGCTATAAGAAAACTGGTCTATGTGGTCACGGCAAGGAACAGTTCCTTACTTTTGGCCTTTTGATTAAGGCACTAGGGAAGATGCTGGCTTCATTCAAGACAGTTCCCTATACTAACTTTTATTCAGGGCTGTTATAAACAGTATTTTGTCGGCCTAGAAAGAGTGGATCTTGACCTAGCATTATCCAAAGAACTCGGTCCCAGAGATATGCTGGAATTCCTCTTGGTGATTCTTAGCTAAAAGGGTTTGCCAGGTCAGGAAGAGACCATGGCCCAGGGGAAGTAGTCAAGCTCCAAGGGAGCCTTATTTGTCAGCTAGAGCTACCGATGGAGCATCTGGCTTAGGGGCCTGAACATTCCGGTGGCAGGTTGGTTCTGTCAGAGTACAATCAGACTATGCCATACTAGTGATTTACTTAATTTACCAAGGAGGAGCTTGTGCCTTGCCTATTGACATTCGTCATTTCATGAAATGCAGAATTGGCAGGCGATTCGCTGGAGCCGTCAACAAGTGTCTCCGGGAGAATGACCTCTACACCCCGACTGTTTTCCTGACCAAATGTCACAGAAATAGTACCCTGTACATAAGATGTATTGGCGTCCAGGCTCAACAAGAGATTGAACAGCTTGGGGTCAAGGATAAAGGATCCACCCGCATGCGGGGCAGATGTGTTTGTAATCCGGGGGGACCAGTTGTCACTGGTTGTGTCTCTCCCCCCAGTGCCGCGACTTTTGTGGCTTCTATGCAACATTAGAGGAGAACGGAAGCTGGCCTGATTACTCCGGCATAACCCTGACGACCTCTCGGTGCAGGAACAGTAAGGGTGGTAGTAGAGGACCCACAGTCCCTTACATCTTGTCCAGGCCTACTTTGCAGGGGGTATTACATCCTGCCTTGCAACAGGTGAATTAATGGTCTGGCTATTATAGCCCACATTCTCGAGGATCGGGGCTTTCAGAATCAGCGGCAATTCCCTTGATTCATACAAGAGAGCTGGCCTCCAGGACCAGATATCCTACGGTCTGGAAGGCCCATGTTCCTGGTGTGAAACCAGATGGTGGCATCCGTGGAAGTTTGTCAAAGGTAAAATTCCTGCCTTCCTACATTTGGAAAGGAGACGGAGCTAGCCTTAAGTTATATCAAGGATCCGATCTCGGCCTTGCTTCCAAAGGTCGCTTACTTCACACTCTTTGGTCCGGGCTGTTATACAAGGGGTGACGTGCATAAGTCCACCAGTTGGGTCGCCCTTGTGCTCGGATGATTGGCTCTAGTTTTGTCGGCTTACAGGGTCAGCTCTTTGGGCCGATGCACCATATTTCTCTTCATCCTTTAACAAGGAATTGGTGTTCTTGGTTGTGGTAGCCTCCAAGAGAGTTTCAGTATTGGCAACTTTCTTGGTATAGAGCCACACTCAATTATTCTTACAAGTAGAGTGATTTTCATCCTCACCCAACCTTATTTACCAGAAGGATCTAGTATTCATTTGAATCTAGATATTCTTACCTTCCCTTTTTTCAAAACCTTGTTTCACGGAAGGAAAAGTTATTGCTTTTCTCTCAATTGAGATGAGAGCAGTTAAATACCTATCTGAAGGTTTCAGAAATAGAAAGCTGACGTTTTTATTGGGCTGCCAGAAGACCCTAGATGGGCAGGCAGTGTTCAGGTCAGCTATTAAAATGGTTACACTCTCTCTCTCGTTGGAGTAAGAAGGGTTTAGGCCTATCTGAAGCGGCTGCTCGGATATGGAAAACTGATGTTGTTGCGCTACCAGGAGGCCCCAGGAAAGGGCAGGCAGCATCTAAAATCAACTGTTTTTAAGGTTGATTCATCAGGTTATTATTCAGGCTTGTGGTTAGAGTAGGATTCCCCCTGTTTTTTTGTGGGGGTGCTCCCTACCAGGATGGTAAGCGCTTTATGCGCAATGCATTTCCAAGCCTTTATGACGTAGATTTTCAAGGCCGCAACTTGGTCATCTGTGCTTACGTTCACTAATCAGGTGAACATAAGACGGCAAGAGGATGCAGCTTTTTGGCGCAGTATGCTGCAGGCAGCATTATAGGTCCTCACGTCTGATGGCGGTCTGCGTTGTTGGTGTCTCCCTCCCCTCAGTAAGCATTGCTTTGGGACATCCCACATGTAATGGCTATGCAGCTCTGTGTCCCGTGATGTACGATAAAGAAAATAGGATTTTTATAACAGCTTACCTGTAAAATCCTTTTCTTGGAGTACATCACGGGACACAGAGTCCCCACCCCTCTTGTTTGGGGATATTGGGACACTTATTGCTTTGCTACAAAAACTGAGGTACTCCCAGTAGGGGAGGGGTTATATAGGGAGGGAACTTCCTGTTTAATTGATTACACCAGTGTCCATCACCTGAAGGTAGACTCTATAACCCACATGTAATGGCTATGCAGCTCTGTGTCCCGTGATGTACTCCAAGAAAAGGATTTTACAGGTAAGATGTTATAAAAATCCTATTTTTTTCCGTTTTTGTTTCATTCGTTTTTTTTATTTTTTCGGAAATTCGTAAATTTCGAAAAAAAACTTTTTTTCGTTTTTTTGCTTTTTTCGTAAATTCTGCAAATTTTCGGATTTCCGAAAAAGCAAAAAACGGAAAAAGAAAAAAAAAAGAATTTTCGGAGATTCGGAAATTTACGAATTTTTCAATTTTCGAATTTCGGATTTTTAAATTTTCGAAATTTTCGAAATTTCGTATTTCCGAATATTTTCGTATTTCCGAATTTTGGTATTTCGAAAATTGAAAAATAAAAAAATGCGAAAATTAAAAAATTTGAAATGTCTAATTCGAAAATCGAAATTTCGAAAATTGAAAAATTCGAAATATCAAAAATCGAAATTTCGAAAATTGAAAAATTTGAAAATCGAAATTTCGAAAATTTAAAAATTCGAAATTTGAAAAATTTGAAATTCAAAAATTCGAAAACTGAAAAATTTGAAAATAAAAAAATTTGAAAACTGAAAAATTCGAAATACGAAAATACAAAATTTCGTAATTTCGAAAATTGAAATTTTCAAATTTTAAAATTTTCGAATTTTTTAATTTTCGAATTTTTCAGTTTTCAAATTTTTCGATTTTTGACATTTCTAATTTTTAAATTTTCGAAATTTCGAAATTTCTAATTTTTAGAAATTTCTAATTTTTTGAAAATTCTAATTTTTTGAATTTTTGAATTTTCGAAATACAAATATTCGGAAATACGAAAATATTCGGAAATACGAAAATATGAAATTTCAAAAATTGAAAAATTCGAAATTTCGAAAATTGAAAATTCCGAAATTCGAAAATTGAAAAATCCGAAATTCGAAACGTTTTAGTTCATCTAGCGGATAGTTCAGGTATTAAATCGGGAGCCGTCACTCTTGAGACTGCACTTATTCCCTGTTCCACGGCTTCTGGGCATCATGAACTCCTGACATCACATCCCCTCTGTTCCCAGTTATCCTAGGGCAACCCTGGCTGAAGGCACACAATCCTCTCATCAACTGGTCCTCTGGGGAGGTGTCTTTCTCTTCTGATTATTGCAAGAAACACTATTTTCCTCACACGCCCAGCCCGGGTGAACCATTCCTCTGCATCACTGTGGATCCTGAGACTGCTAAACTTGTGCCTTCCGTCTATCATGAATACCTAGATGTTTTCAATAAAAAGAATGCCGACACTCTCCTTCCTCACAGACCATACGACTGTCCTATTGAACTGCTACCTGGCGCTGGGATCCCCTTTGGCAGAATTTATCCCCTTTCTGAACTTGAACTTGAGGAATTACAGAAGTATATCAACGAAAACCTTGACAAGGGTTTTATCCGGCCTTCTTCTTCCCCTGCCGGAGCGGGGATATTCTTTGTTGAAAAGAAAGATCACACGCTCCGGCCTTGTATCGATTATCGGGACTTAAATAAGGTTACCATTAAAAATCGATACCCTCTACCCCTCATCCCTGAGTTGTTTCAGAGACTGCGTGAAGCACGTGTTTTCTCCAAGTTGGATCTAAGTGGGGCATATAACCTGATCAGAATCAGAGAAGGGGATGAGTGGAAGACGGCCTTTAGGTCTCGTTTTGGGCACTTTGAGTACCTGGTGATGCCCTTTGGGCTTTGTAATGCGCCAGCGACCTTCCAGCACTTTGTGAACGATGTGTTTCGGGACTTTCTTGATGTGTTTACCATCGTTTACTTAGATGACATATTGGTGTTCTCCACTTCCCTTGAGCATCATCGAGTCCATGTTAAGAAGGTACTAGACAGACTAAGGAAACACCATCTTTATGCCAAAGCAGAAAAGTGTGAGTTTGAGAAGTCCACCATTCAGTTCCTGGGTCTTGTTATCTCCGCGGATGGGATTGCTATGGACCCCCAAAAGGTCTCTGCAGTTCTCGAATGGCCAGCCCCGACTGATAAAAAATCTGTACAACGGTTTGTGGGATTGTTCAACTTTTACAGGACATTCATCAAGAACTTTTCAGGTATCATATCTCCCATCACACAATTAACAAACCCTCTTTTTTGCTAATTATGGGTTCCACCCATCCTTTTTGTCTGATGTTCCCCAGGAATCCTCAGTCCCAGCAGTACAGGATCGTCTGGACTTCTGGAGGTCCAACAACCAACTCTTGCAGGAAACCATCACTAAAGCCCATGCAAAGTATGGACGTCGGAACAAGCGTATCTTTTTACGTCGTTTGCGTAAGTCGTACGCGAATAGGGCTGTGCGTAAATTACGTTCAGGTCACAGGCATTGAGCCGACGTATCTTTGGGCGTAAATATGACGTGATACTGAGCATGCACCATTCGTTCGGCCATGCATCTACATGGGGTCAAGCCTCATTTAAATACAACACGCCCCCTACAGCCTACTTTGAATTACGTGCGCTTACGCCGGGCCCATTTACGCTATGCCGCCGTAACTTAGGAGGCAAGTGCTTTGTGAATACAGTTGCTCCTAGAAACTTAGGAGCAAGTCTACCCCCCCTCTCGTTTTTTACTCATATAAACTGTAACCCTTAATAAAGATTTTCAGATTTGCTTTGCACACTGCCTGCTGTGTGTGTCATTGAGGTCTTCAGAATTCTGACAAGGCTGTGGATTACCAAAATAAAGAGGGTAGTCGGCTGTCCAGTGATCAATGCTTTCACTTACGTGAAAATAAATAGCGACTGAGAATCTGCAATTCCGGTACAGCAGCAGCACATTCTGAAAATTCTCGGAATGGGGCAGAATCCACCAGACGGAAAGGCAGAAGTTGTAGAGCCAGCAGCTTCGACAAGCTTTCGTTTAGATGCTGGGCACGTGGGTGGCAGGGACTGTATTTTTTATTTTTCTTTCACTGCAGCAAATGGGGCAGAGAAATATGCCAGCCATAGTCTACAGCTGGTATTGTGCTACTGCCAGAAGTGCTGCAAGGACCTGGGACATCCTGTGCTACACCATCATCCCTGTCACTGGAGGCTGCTGAGACTGGAAAAGGTGAGGAATGACGAGGAGCACAATTGCATCCATTTTGTGTGGCTTTCAGGTGGTGGGAGGTTAAATGGCTTGTCAAGCATGTGGTACCCAAATTGCTGGTGCTTTGGCCACGCTTTATGTGCCTGAGGCAAAGTTTGTGGGACTAAGAGCAATGAGCCATGATTGTATAGAGTCATTGTGATGCATTTGCCTATATGTCTCAGTTTAATGCTCCCTGCTAGCCATGTGTGTTAGAGGTAGAAAGGAATTTCATGTGTGATTCATTCCTCTAACAGGTTATTGAAGTGCTAATGTCCCCTCACTATTCTAAACGTTAATTGATCTATTGTGTTGTGTGAAGAAGATCTGTGTTTACCCTTAAAAGATGTGTATTGTATCATCAGGCTAAATGATTATAAAAGTGGTATGTTAATTATTCTGATTGCTTCAGTGTAGTAATTAACTCCACTGATGTCTTTATCTAAAGGAATGTGTCTGATCAGGTTAAACATAGCGGAGCCGAACCGGCTAGATACTGATTAGTTCAAAGAAATATCCTTATTTCAAAGGATCTGTATTGAAGACCCCCCACTGTGTGAGGGGGGGGGCGGAGATTGTCATTGTAACAGTTGTAACCACATATAAGCTCTGTGTTATACCATTAAAAGTCTGTCTGGTTCCAGCAGTAAGCTTGTCTCATGTGTGGATGATTCTGTGATGTTCTGTTATGGGAAGAAGGGACTGTTTGACGGGGATATCATACCAATACCGTCACAATTGGTTGGCAGCAGTGGGATTTTCCCTTCTATTCCCCTTTACATCCGGATTCCAAGCAGACACTAGAAGAACTACTGGAAGTTCATGGAAGGATTGCTAGCAACAAAACCAAGCGGGTTATCATAGCAGAATTAATGGAGCGAGACCAGGAGGACGGGATTGCAGCAACGCCAGGAGTACAAGAGATGGAGACACCAGTGATTCAGGAGGAGGAATCACCAGCCAACAAAGTAATGAGAGAGAAGCTAGCATGGTTCGGTCCGAACCCAACGGCAGATGTGGTGCTGAAAGTGATGGACCTGTTAGCAAAGGCAGAACTACAGAAGGATAAACAAATAAGAGATGCAGAACTACAGAAGGATAAACAAATAAGAGATGCAGAGCTACAGTTAAAACTGGCAGCAGTCCAACAAGCAGCAGATTAACTACCTGGCAGATTTTGAGCGACAATGTAACCTGCACCGAATAGCTAGAGGAGAGTGGGTCACAATATTGTCAGGCAAACTGTCAGGCAAAGCTTCTGATGCTTTCCGGACCGTGCCAGATCAGGATATCCATAGCTACGCCCGGGTTAAAGAAGTGCTCCTGGCTCGTTATGCAGTAACCCCAGAGTCCCACCGACAGAAGTTCAGGGACTCACGCAAAACCACGGAAGACTCTTACGCGGAATGGGCATGCCAGTTATCCCTGTCGGCCTCTAACTGGGTTAACAGCAGCCAGGCCACCACCGCAGAGGACATTTTGCAACTAATGCTCCTGGAGCAATTTTACAATCACATCCAGACGGACGTCAAAGACTGGGTGAGAGATCGCAGGCCCATGACTCTACCAGAGGCCGCGAAATTGGCGGATGAATATGCGGATACTCGCAAGACGAACCAGGTCACACCACAGGTACAACCTCCACGACCAACGGCGCCCTCACACCCACCAGCCGCTAGATACCAACCTCCTAACAGACCGGTGACATCTAGCCCTCGCTATCCACGCCAGGAGGACAACGAACAACGCTGCTTCCGGTGCAAACAGCTGGGTCACTTCAAGCAGAATTGCCCCATGAACAACAACACCAGGTCAAATTGGTCTCAACCTGGGTACCGCCCACCAGCAGCAGCCCATTGTGTAGACTCGGCTTGGGATCCCCAGGAGCTGGGAAGAACCATTGGGCACCCCTTACGAAGCCCTCACGGTACAATCTGTTATTACAGACAACAGGGAACACCATTGTCAGCTGGTCATGGGTGACAGCCATGAGCCGGAGGGGCCCTGGAGGGA
This sequence comes from Rana temporaria, assembly GCF_905171775.1. NCBI lineage: Eukaryota > Metazoa > Chordata > Amphibia > Anura > Ranidae > Rana > Rana temporaria. The sequence goes on along the minus strand of NC_053492.1, from coordinate 5,111,376 downwards.
GCTGGGCAGAAAGAGGCACCGCCGGCTACCCCCCAAGAAGAAGAGGTCCTGGAAGCCGTATAACCAGCTGACCTGGGAGGAGAAGAAGCGACTGGAGGAGAGGGAGTCGCAGCGGGCGTCCCAAATGCGGGCCGAGATGTTCACCAAGGGCCCACCGGTGGCCCCTTACACCACCACCCAGTTCCTGATGATGAAGGACCACGTGGAGAGCCTGCAGGACATGAGCAAGCAGGATCTGATCCGTGAGTACATAGAGCTGGAGGAGTGCATAAGCCGCATGGAGGAGAACAACCACCTGAGGTCACAGCGGGCTGACCCCCCCAGGCTCCATGAACTGAAGATGGAGCTGGAGAAGCTCAAAGAGGAGAACCGGCGGCTGCGGAGGGAGCAGAGGGTGGCTGACCCTATGGGGCACTGATCCCCCCCCCCCCCCGGACTCTGAGCACCAGTGCTACAGCATTTCAACAAATATAACTTTTTCTTTATTTTTATGAATCTCCTGTGATTGTCACTTCAGAGCCATAACCTGCCCCTCCCATAGCGGGACACCTAGACGGCGGCGCACAGGCCCATTCACCGTCTTCACACTGACTTCTGGTGACTCTGCAGATCACACAAAGACTTGGGGACTGACCGGCGTGTGATCTGACGACCCGGTGGCATACCTGAGTCGGAAGCAGTTGCCAAGGGAGGTCAGTTACGCCAAACGGAGTTGACCTCGGACTAAAAGCTCTGAACCCGTCAACCCTACTGGACCAGGAAAGGTCCAACCGGGTTTGCCGGAGCAGGGAGAAAAAGGGGGGCCATTGTGATGCATTTGCCTATATGTCTCAGTTTAATGCTCCCTGCTAGCCATGTGTGTTAGAGGTAGAAAGGAATTTCATGTGTGATTCATTCCTCTAACAGGTTATTGAAGTGCTAATGTCCCCTCACTATTCTAAACGTTAATTGATCTATTGTGTTGTGTGAAGATCTGTGTTTACCCTTAAAAGATGTGTATTGTTTCATCAGGCTAAATGATTAGAGAAGTGGTATGTTAATTATTCTGATTGCTTCAGTGTAGTAATTAACTCCACTGATGTCTTTATCTAAAGGAATGTGTCTGATCAGGTTAAACATAGCGGAGCCGAACCGGCTAGATACTGATTAGTTCAAAGAAATATCCTTATTTCAAAGGATCTGTATTGAAGACCCCCCACTGTGTGGGGGGGGGGGGGGCGGAGATTGTCATTGTAACAGTTGTAACCACATATAAGCTCTGTGTTATACCATTAAAAGTCTGTCTGGTTCCAGCAGTAAGCTTGTCTCATGTGTGGATGATTCTGTGATGTTCTGTTATGGGAAGAAGGGACTGTTTGACGGGGATATCATACCAATACCGTCACAGTCATCATTACTTCCTCCAATCATGGCTCTGACAGTGTTCTGTGCCCTAATTAAGCAAAGCTTTCATTGCTTAAGCCAATCAGGGCTTCCAATGCACTGTGCGGCGGTACAGTACACCGTGGTCATTCGGCGGGCCGAACAAACGCCCCAAAATTTTGGGTGTTCATTGAAGGGTGAACAACTCGTGCTCAGGCTGAACTGTTCACCCAACTCTACGGTGGAGGAATGTATTTAGTGTTAATGACCCACCTGTGCTGATCTCTGTAGGAGTGTCCTCCTCTATAATTATCCTCATTATTCCATCCTCCTCCATAGACTGCTGATCATCACTCACATAAGTCTCTTCTTCTTTAACCTCAACTTGTATATCTATCAGATCTTCACCCTAAACCAAGAGAATGAGAGTGAATATCATCTGTAACATATAAGATCACATAGAAAATCCACACATCATCTCTAGGAGTCCATGTTCTAGAAGCTCCGTCCCACCAACCTTGTAACAGGGAGGGATGGTGTGACCTTCCTGTGTGGAATCCCGGGAATACAGAGGACGGGGACATCTCTCTGGTGGGTTCCTGGTATTAGGTGGCTCCATCATATCCTTGTGTCCTTCTGAAAACTCCTCCATCACTCCATACTCCTCATCCTCCTCTTTATACTCTTCTTTAACATCAATATTATCATCCCTGAGATTTCCACTCTGCAATATGGAAAATGACATCAATGGTAACAATGCAGATAATGTACAGACCCTAATGATACTATCAGTGATTGTTCCTCATCTATCTAATGATGGTGGGGGATGGTGTGACCTTCCTGTGTGGAATCCCGGGAATACAGAGGACGGGGACATCTCTCTGGTTGGATGTATAAGATTAATACTTCAAGACAGAGGTTCTCTATCAACAGCAGCCACCTTACAATCAGCTTATTAATTTCATTTGTGTATCTGTTCCCTCAAATACCAGGGTATTCATGTGACACCTACTCCTCATAAGCTAACTTCCCCTCTTTACTTTGAGACTTACACTTATACTTGCATTAATGGGACACTTACAGTATAATATCTCCTGGCTAGGCAGGGTTAATGTCCTCAAAATGTCGATTTCCCTCCCAAACCGCTCTACCTATTTGAGACTCTGTCAGGGACCTGCTGGTATTGAACAAATGCTTTTGCGTGTGCGCAATGCTGTGCAGACTAGACAATGGCACCTATGAGTGACTGTACAGAGGGGGCACGCGCAATGGGTGCACGTGTGTGCACGTTATCGCTACTTGGCGCTAATGTGCCTTTAAAAGGACAGCAGCTGCAATGGTACATTGCTGTTTGATCTGCAGCTCTGTACCCAGTAACATATCTGTTTGCCTATTACCTGCACCGACCCGGCTCTGCTTGACCATCCGCTATCTCCAACCCTGACATTCGGCTTGCCTTGACCCTGCTCAGTCTTCTATTGTTTACCTGCTGCCAGACCCCACCAGTTCTTCTGACTACGCTTCAGCCTCCTGTGTTTTAACCATCTGATTACCTGCTCCGACCCGGCTTGTCTGACCCTGCTACTGTCTGCTGCTTGCTCTGTACTGCACCTAACCCGACTTGTTTCTCCCTTCTCCAGCTTCCTGCTGATCCTTTATCCGCCAGCTCTTAGGTCGCTGACCTGAAACCACCTCTGCTGCCGCCTGCAGTTTCAGCCATTCCAGGAGGATCATCACCCTGCTACTGTGCCAGCTACTACACTGCTTCAGGCAATCCTACCTCACTGCGCTCTCGAGGTCACTGTCCTCACTCCAGTGACTCCTGAGCCAGGGCTGTAAGAGAGGTCTTCTCCTACAAGTCAGGCTCTACTACAAGGTACATTCAGTACATAACACTCTCCCAGGTCAGGTCTCTCTTTCTTGGCTGAAATTGCTCCCAAGTACCTTTGGTAAATGTATATGGCACCATAAGACCCATCACATAGCACAATCTACTTTTCTTTCACTTGGATCTAGGGGCGGTCTGGGAGCCCCTGACCTGTTCAAATATTATTATGCCTCCCACCTCCGCACTTTTATGTCCTGGTCTGTCCATCATACACCCAATTGTTGGTCTGAAATAGAATTTGGACTTATCTCCTCCCACACACCAATGCTCTTTATAATGGTCAGCCGATTCCACCTCATCCACTTCACTGAAACAATCCTCCTCCTTCTCCCCTATGCTATTTATGTTGCCCATATGGCAAAAATGTCATACACAGTATTTTCTTTCTTCACCATGTTCTCTTCTGCATAACCTTTTATATAATCCTTCAATCCCAGACTCCCTGTCCTATGGAAGAATTCTGCCCTGCCCGAAACCAATGGATTTCAGTGGTGTCATTTTGTAGATCTGGTTACACACAAAGAAGACCCTTTGGGGAATTCCACTCCAAGCACCACATTGCCAATAACCTCTTTATTTCTTATATTCAATTCCTCCCTCTCTCCATTATTTATCTTTAGACTGCCCAAATAAATTTGAGCACATATGAATCCAAGGCTCACACCAACTACACCTCATATCCTCAAACTATTACACAAGGCATATACATGGAAGTGGACCCAAAAATCACCAACGCCTTATCCCTATGAAACCTTGGGAGAGAATGTGGCTTCTAAATCCTCCAGACGTGTGGTATATAGGGAGAACGCCTACAAAGTTATGATGGACTGGTACAAGACTTCTGAGGTGCTCCATGCCACTAACTCTCTTTTACCCGACTCCTGCTGGAGGTGTGGCCAAGACAAAGGCTCTTTATTTTACTTAGTGTGGAGATGTCCTGATCTCCAGATCTGTTGGCTTTATGTTATGTCCATGCTTGGAAAGATCATTGATGCCCCCTTGACTGACAACCCCGTCCACTACCTTCTGGGGTTACCCTTTTTTAAACATTTCTAAACAATCATAGAAGTTGGCCAGTCATATCATAACAGCAGCTAGAAGAGTAATCTCTAGGTTTTGGCTTTCTACTTCTCCCCCCACCCATCCCATAGCCAATTCATACATACTATAACTATGGATCGAGGCCTGGAGATATTACCACTAACTTAAAGTAGAAGTCCAGCCTAACACTAAAACTTCTACATCTTTAGACATCCACAATCAAATGCCGCGTACACACGTTCGGACATTCCGACAACAAAACCGTGGATTTTTTTCCAACAGGATTGTTGGCTCAAACTTGTGTTGCATACACACGGTCACAGAAATCTTTTCGGAAATTCTGATTGTCAAGAACGCAGTGACATACAACACGTACGACGAGCCGAGAAAAATTAAGTTCAATAGGCAGTTAAGTGCTTCTGCTTGATTCAGAGCTTGGATGGAATTGCATACACACGATCGTAATTTCCGAAGAGAACTTTTGTTGTCGGAAAAATTGAGAACCAGCTCTCAAACATTTGTTGTCAGAAATTCCGACAGCAAATGTCCGATGGAGCCTACACATGGTCGGAATATCTGACCAAAAGCTCACATCGAACATTTGTTGTCGGAAATTCCGATCATGTGTACACGGCATAAGACTAACCTATCTAGCCCTGCAAAGAAGAAATCAGTATACAGACCTTTTCTAAAGCTCCAGTCCGCTCCGGTCCCCCACTAAGCTGTGGAGGAGGGTGCAGAGGAGGCATCCGACAATGGAAGCCCCATAGTAACTCTATGGGTGATGTCACTTCCCATTCATTTCACAGTCAGCTGTGTCCTCTGCAGAGCTTGCACGGCTGGAGTGGCCTCAAAAAAGGTATGCATACTCATTTCTTCTTCACATGGCTAGATAGGTTAGTGTTAGATCATTGATGTCTGTAGATGTAGAAATTTTAGTGTTAGGCTGGACTTCCACTTTAACTGACAAACTGGATCTATTCAATAAAGTCCAGCACTTTGAGGGTTGCCCTGACTTATTTCAGTTTACTGCATATACTGTGCGAGTATGCTGTATATCTATTGGCTATTGCATGCTGTAATACCTATATACCCTCTTCATATTGTTTTTAATTACAAAAAAGAATTCCCAGCACCGCTCACCTCTCCTGTCAGCAGCTCCATCATCTTCTTGGTGACTTCTAGAATCTTCTCCATGTTGTGTCTCTCAGGTTTTAGGGAGTCACATGGAGGCACTGTGATGGTCATGTGATCACCTGACTTCACAAGAGGAAATCTCTGTATTGAGGAACCAATAGGAATATCATGTTAGAATCTCAGAATCCTCCTCACCTCTCCGGTCAGGTCTGTGTATTATTAATAGAGATAAGAGTGATGTCATGTGACCTCCCAGAATCCTCCTCACCTCTCCGGTCAGGTCTGTGTATTATTAATAGAGATAAGAGTGATGTCATGTGACCTCCCAGAATCCTCCTCACCTCTCCGGTCAGGTCTGTGTTTTATTAATAGAGATAAGAGTGATGTCATGTGACCTCCCAGAATCCTCCTCACCTCTCCGGTCAGGTCTGTGTTTTATTAATAGAGATAAGAGTGATGTCACGTGACCTCCCAGAATCCTCCTCACCTCTCCGGTCAGCAGGTAGATGATCTCCAGGGTGAGGTTTAGTATCTTCTCAGTCATGTGACTCCGGTCCTCCTCCATCCTCATTGGTCCCATCATTTGATCTATACAGGTCTCCTTGTAGACGGATAACTTTGGGAAATGAAAGTAAGAATTATTTGGATGGTATTGGTCACACAATAATAGGATGTGGATGTGGATGTGAGGGGGGTAATAGGAGAGTTTCTGTACATTCAAGAACTACTACCCCCATGGAAACACATTTATTATTATTATGCAGGATTTAGAAAGCACCAACAATTTGCGCAGCACAGGATGAATCAGACGGCCCTGCTCGTTAGCGACTACAAACTGTGGGGGATGAGCTGATGGAGAAAATAAATGTACAGATGTTAGGTGTGGACAGGATAGGCTTCTCTGGAAAAGAGGGTTTTCAAGGATCATCTAAAAGCAAACAGAGTAGTAGATAGTCAGACAGATTGGGGTATGGAGTTCCATAGGATGGGAGAGGCTTGGGAAAGTCCTGGAGGTGAGCCTGGGAGGAGGTGACAGGAGAGCTAGAGAGCAGGAGGACTTGGGAGGAATGAAGAAAATGATTTGGTTGGTATGGTGAGACTAGGTTAGTGATGTAGGTGTGGCTGGCTTTGTCAGTTATTGTTTGTATTTAGAATTTATTTTGTTGGGTGAATGGCAGCCAATGGATAGATTGGCAGAAAGGGGTGGCAGACGATGAGCGGGGATTTCAGAAGAGAGAAAGTAGGGTTGCCAGGCAGAGAAGTCGTCAAGAAAGGTTGATACCAGTCCAGGTGGCCAGTAGATTATAGCAATTCTTAGAGAAAAGGGAAAAGAAGCCAAATACAATGTGCCTCAAAAGAGGAGAGTGTCATGCCGCGTACACATGGTCCTTTTTTGTGATGAAAAAAAAACGAAGTTTTTCAAACTTCATTTTAAAAAATTACGTTGCCTACACACCATCGTTTTTTCAAAATGCTCTAGCAAAGCGGTTACGTTCAGCATGTATGGCGGCACTCTGTTCCATTCAAGCTCGCTTCATAACTTGCTTCTGAGCATGCGCAGGTTTAAAAACGTTGTTTTAAACGTCGTTTTAGCTACACACGGTGATTTTTTATGACACAAAAAACGACGTTTTGAAAAACGACATAAAAAAATTGAAGCATGCTCGAATTTTTTTTTGGTCATTTTCAGAAGACCTAAAAAAAAGTTTTCCCCACACACGGTAATTTTAAATGACGTTTTTTAAAAATTTCATTTTTTTTCATCACAAAAAACGACCGTGTGTACGCGGCATCAGAGAAGGAGGAGGGTGACGGTGCTGTGTGGGGCTAGAAGGATTCTCACTCTTCCTCCCTTCCATTCACTTGGTCTGGAGGAGCGAGTCCAGAGAAGGCCACCATGGGAGAGGGAAGTAGGAGAAGCAGTGTCGGATTCATGAAGCCAGGTTTCAGTAATGGCATATAGGGTAAATGGATTTGTGATAAAGAGGATGTTGGGGTGAGATGAGTTTGTTACAGAGAGCGGGCATTCCAGAGGGCACAGGAGAAGAGGAGGCTGGTTTTAAGAAGAAGAGGATTGGAGACCAAGTTCTGTGGATTGCAGATGCTGCAGAGGGTGTAGGATGATTGGAGTGTTTGGCAGTTAAATGATAGAAAGTGGGGGGGCTTGGCTAACCGCGGACCGTGATGGCTGCTTGAGAGCGGAGCTCCTCAATAATGGGACACACAGAGGCACAGAACGGCTTCACAGGGGACATACACTCACACTAGCCTGGCGGCAGACGCCCTACATGGCCGGATGACCATGACCAAGAAGCGAAAGGAGAACAGAAAGCCGCAAAAAACGACAGAGTTCTACTCATATCGGCAGCAAGGAGGTAGGCAAGATGGTGCCGGCGCCTCATCAACCCCAGCACATAACGCTCGTTCCCCTCCACCTTCATCCACCTTCCGCAGCAAAACTGCCCATTTCCCTGTAAGCCCCAATCCTGCCCTGACAAACCACAATCAGCTAGCCCAGCCAAGGCTAGATTCAGGTTGGATGGCCCTGAATGCAGTCCGGTGACATGACAGGGCCAGAGGTTGACTCAGGGGAAGACACCAGGAAATTACCAGACAGAATTGAGAAATTCCCCACCACTAATCAGGCTGTCATGGACACTGTGCTGAAAGATATGCTGCTCTCATTACGAAGCACTATACAGGCCGACATGATGTACTGCATGCAGAAGTTTCACACAGACATACAGGAGGTGGAGTCAAGGGTGGATCACATCGAATGTAAAATGGGGGAATTTGAATCCACTATAAATGACTTAGTGGATGCCCAGGAGAAGAATAAGGATGAGATGGAGGGTTTAAGGCAAAAATGGCAGACACGGGGGACAGGAGCAGGAGGAACAACATCAAAATAAGAGGTATCCCTGAGTCCGTCCAACAGGGGATCTGAAGGCCTACATCACCATCCTATTTACAGAACTCCTTCCTCGTCTGACCGTGTTAGATGTCACTATAGACAGAATCCATCGCCTCCCCAAACCATCCTACCTTCCCGATCAAATTCCGAGAGATGTAATTGAAATTACACTTTTACCACGGCAAAGAGCAGCTCATGGCAGCCATGCGTACTAAGGAACGCATCTCACCCCAATACCAGCACCTGCAATTCTATGCAGATCTGTCACAGTATACATTGAAAAAAAGGAGAAGCTTGGTCACCATCACCAAGGCACTCAGGAATCACCAGATATCTTACAGGTGGGGGTACCCGACAAACATCACTATCACCAAAGACGGGACCACGCATGTTGTGACATCACTAGAAAAAAGCCTATCCTTGCTTAAGGAATGGCAAATTTGTCCCTGACTTGGACAATAACTCCAATCCACTGTAAAAAGCGCAACCTGTGGAGTCAGAATGGAGTATGGTCACTGCAAAAAACTCTAATAAACACGCCTGAACCTGGTGGGCTTGTCTAGGAATTTCAAGTCCAGGGTGGAGGAGGGGATGCCCTCTTAGTCACAAACTTGAGCCCTTTAATTACATTTTGAGCAGCAGCCAGCTGCATCCGAGTGAACAGTTAAATAGTTTTGACCCGGAAAGTTAATCCATGGGTCCAACATGTTCCTTTTTTTCTCAGAAATCTGTGTTCTATAATTTTTTGTGTTACGCTTTTTCTTATAATTTTTTTTCCCTATTCATCACAGTCCGCTCCAACTAACACATGGCATCATCTTAAGTGTTGTATTCAGGACTTCTTAGGCCCCGTACACACGACCGAACATGTCTGCTGAAACTGGTCCGCGGACCAGTTTCAGCAGACATGTTCGGTCGTGTGTACGGCCGACCGGACAGGTTTCCAGCGGACATTTGTCCAGCCAACCGTTTTGCAGCGGACAAATGTTTCTTAGCATGCTAAGAAACATGTCCGCTGGAAGCCTGTCCGTCGGACATGTTCGGTCGTCTGTATAGACTCACCGTACATGTCCGATCGGCCGCCATCCCTCGCATGCGTGGAAGCATTGAACTTCCAGGGCTGCGTCATCGTCACCGCATATCGTCTACGCGCGGATTTCTGTGGGTGTTTTTTTGTTAATTAATGAATCTGCCTAGATGGGCCAGAGGGGGGGGGGGGGGACAAATCACAAGTAAACAGTAATCTACAAACACAATCACAAACAGTAAGGTGGCGATATATGTGTATTAATAGAGAAACACGACTACAGTCAGATTTATTGTTTTTACACTTTAAGATCATTTTACTAAACACCATAGCAAAGGGAAATTTTGCAAGCTTTTCTTCCTTTGTTGTTTTAGTAGTTTTAAGCATAATTTGTTTTAATAAGTCTCAATGAATAAGGTAACAAAGAAGCGAGTACTACTTATGACAAGGAATATCAGGGGTTTAGGGGACAGAGATAAAAGGAACGCAATGTTTAGATACTTTGATAGGCTGCAGCCTCAGATAATATGCTTACAGGAAACGCATCTGCGGCCTGACTCTATCCACCGGCTGAGTTCACGCAAATATTCGAGGCAGTACCATATATTCAACAACAGGTGAACGAAGAAGGAAGATACGTTTTCCTGTTATGCAAACTTAATAAGTTAATATGTATCATTGCTGCAATCTATATCCCCCCCCCCCCCCCCGTTTTCTGTGGTACCCCTGAGAAATCTGGCACAATTCATGGCTTTATACCCAGATACCCCTGTGCTGGCATTGGGGGATTTTAATAACATCTTGGATCGGGGACTAGATAGAATGTCTTTGATACTGAAGGCGACAGGACAGATGGTTGGCAAAACTACGTTTGCTTTGTTGCTTTCAGAAGTGGGACTCCGCAATGTGTGGAGGGAGAGACATGGCGACGAGAGATGTTACTCGTGTCACTCGGCCACGCATGGCGGACTCTCTCGAATAGACCTGGGCCTGGGAAACAAAGCATTAATGCAAAGGGTAAGGGACTCGGCCTATGAGCCAAGATTATTGTCGGATCACTCTCCATTCTGGGTTAGACTGGATGCCACGGTTGCAACGGGCCGCCCATTGTGGAAAGTGAATCCATTCTGGCTGACCTTACTCCCATCTCCGGATGGGACGGTAGGCCTGCTACAGGAGTATTGGCAATTTAATAGGGGTACTGCTAGCGCAGGGGTGGTATGGGATACATTAAAAGCATTTTTGAGGGGGTGCCTAATTAGGGAAATATTGGGCATTAAGGCCCGTTCTAGGGAATGGGAGGATAAAGTCCGGGATGAAATGAAAACCAGAGAACAAGCGCTAGTAACAGACCCCTCTCAGAGTAATCAGGATTTCTGGGTTGAGGCGCAATCCTTGTACAACTCGGTACTGTTGACGGCAGCAGAGAAGAGGAGATTCTTTCACCAACAGAGCCACTTCGAGGAAGGGGAAAATACGGGACACATTCTAGCACTGGTAGCCAGGGAGCAAAAGGATTCCTTGAATATTTTGGCTATAAGGGTGGAGTCCGGGGAGATGCACAGTCGTACACTAGTAGCTCTGACATCCTAAATGATTTCTATGAGTTTTATAGGGAGTTATATTCCTCCAGAACCAAGACTGTAGATTAAGCACTAGCAAGAGTGCGAAACTAGTCGGCTGTCCTGGTTTATGGTTGTGGTGATTATGCATGTTCCTGCTTGAAAATAAAAGACAACTTTTTTGAAAAGTTATTTCGGAGTGCGGCTGTCCATCTCCTTCCTCCTATTGCTACAACCAAGACTGTAGATTCGGAGATGGTCTTGTTTCTCCAAGGCTGCCCTATCCCCCAACTGGCTGAAGAGGATAGGGAGATGCTAAATCTCCCTATTACACTGGCAGAACTGAAGGAAGCTCTGGAAGGGGCAGCGCAACATAAATCCCCAGGTCCAGATGGACTGCCAGTGGAGGTATACTCTCAATATGGAGAGGTGATATTGCAGCCCCTGTTGGAAGCACTATCTGAGGCAGTGGATACGGGAACTCTACCTGACAGTATGCAGGAGGCTATAATTATACTACTTCCTAAACCAGGTAAAGATAAGTTGTCCCGAGACTCATACCACACAATTTCTTTACTAAATACGGATGTCAAACTTTTAGCAAAAATTCTGGCCAAAAGATTATCGCAGTTTATAGACAGGCTGGTGCATCGAGATCAGTCTGGCTTTATACCTAAACGTTCAATGGCCGATAATATAAGAAGACTATATATGAACTTACAGGTTCCGGTGGATAATCCAGGGGGTAGGGCTATTCTGTCACTGGATGCTACCAAAGTGTTCGATAGCGTGGAGTGGCCCTACCTCCTGGAAATATTAACTAGGTTTGGATTGGGAGGCAGGTTTATAACATGGGTAAAGGTTCTTTACTCCAAACCTAGAGCTAGACTCAGTGTCAACAATAACCTCTCCCTCACATTTGAGCTACATAGAGGCACCCGGCAGGGATGCCCGTTATCCCCATTGCTGTTCGCCCTGGCAGTTGAGCCCTTGGCGATACTGCTCAGAACTACATCGGAGGTGGTCGCAGGGGCCAGAGGGAAGAAAAGATCTCCTTATATGCAGATGATATACTTATATATTTAGGTGATACGGCAGCGTCGCTGCGAACAGCAATGGGGATAATAGGAGAATTTGGAGGTTTCTCTGGGTTTAATATAAATTGGTCCAAATTAATATTAATGCCTATAGATCTGTCGAGGGAGCAGTTACCGGTAGGAGCAGAGCAGATTACTATATCAAGTAGTTTTTGCTATCTGGGTGTGATGGTTTCCCCGGATACTGGCGGTACCTCATCCTAAAAAACTTATTTTTTAGCCTCTCAGATACAACAGCTGGCAAGATGGGGACAGGAAGAAAGAGAGGATCCGAATAGAAACTTGGTGATTGGTACTGCTCCCTCATTAAAGGCAGCCTCTCATCTTGAGATGGGCTTGCCCAGTATTCCACAGGCAGCACCCACAGGAACTCTTCTCAGAAAGGTATGGGGGGAGCTACGGAAAACTTTGGGGACAGAGGGTGTGCTACCATTCACTCCAATATGGAACAATCCTAGATATGCAGAGCTACAGGATCTAGCAGGCTTCACTTCCTGGAAAAAAAAGGGGAATCTGGTTCTTTTCACAGCTGTACAGGGGTGAGGTACTGAAAACTTACGAGCAGCTGTGTAGGGAATACCAATTAGCCCCGCGGGGCTTCTATCGGTATCTCCAGCTCCGGCATGCCCTACAGAAACAACAACAAATACGATCGCTGCGAGGGACTGCTAGCAACAATTCAGAACCATGCTTCCCTTAGAAGCCGTAGGAAGTGGGTGGAAGACATTGGAGTGGTAGACGGAGACCAGTGGGAGAGGGCGCTTGAATCTGTCCCGGTGGTGTCCGTTTCTGCGTCGCACAAATTGTCGCAACTCTTTATCCTACACAGGGCCTACAGAACAGCACCACAATTACATAGATGGGGAAGAAGGGACACTCCTATGTGCCCAAAGTGTAGGGTTCAGCAAGGGGACTTCATACATTTGAGTGGGATATAATAAATAAAGAGATGTACATGGGAATATTATAGGAATGTAAAAATGTTGTATAATGCATGTTAATTGAATTGCAATGGATGCCGAATAGGCATATCTATGTATGAAATAAGAAAAGGAAAATAAAAATAAAGTGGATTTGAATTCATGAATCATGAGATAATATAAGGATGGCTGACAATCAGAGCAAACCTTTCATATCTAAAGTCAGACCAGCAAGAGAGCAGAGCTGTAAAGATAAGTAGCCAGATTCAGTAAGAGTTAGGTCGGCGTATCAGTAGATACGCCGACCTAACTCTGAATCTGCGCCGACCTATGTTTAAGTGTATTCTCAAACAGAGATACGCTTAATCATATCTAAGATACGATGGCTTGCGCCGTCCTATCTTAGGTTGCATAATTTCGGATAGCCGCTAGGTGGCGCTTCCATTGCGGTCGGCGTAGAATATGCAAATCAGTAGATACGCCTATTCACGAACGTACGCCCGGCCGCCGCAGTACATTTACGCCATTTACGTAAGAGATAGGCCGCCTAAAGTTATTCCATCAAATAGATGGAATAGTAATGTTAAGTATGGCCGCCGTTCCCGCGTCGAAATTTGAAAATTTTACGTTGTTTGCGTCCGTGAATAGGGATTTACGTCGTTTACGTCCACGTCAAAATCAATAGGCCCGTGCGGCGTACTTAGCCGCAATGCACACTGGGAAATGTAGGCGCCCGGCGCATGCGCAGTTAAAAAAAAAACGTCAGGTCAAGCCCTATTAACATGAAACACGCCCCCTTAGACACATTTTAATTAGGCGCCCTTACGCCCGTCCGCTTTAGGCTACGCCACTGTAACTTAACAGGCAAGTACTTTGAGAATCAAGTACCTGCCTCGCTAACTTACGGCGGCGTAGCCTAAACACGCTAAGCTACGCTGCCGCAAAGTTAGGACAGGGTACCTGAATCTAGCTAAAGGTCAGCACATAAAACTTTGGTAAGACACTACAGAGCAACACAAACATCATAATGATGGAGACGGGGAACAGATGGTGAAAGTGACACCAAAAGACACACAGACACAGTGACAGCAAACAGTTTCCAGCTGTCAGTTATGGGTGGATGTGACTCAGATGGGACATACCTGTGGAGGGACGGAGAAGAAATCTTCATGCCGCGTACAGACGGACGTTTTTTGTGATAGAAAAAAACGACGTTTTATGTGATGAAAAAAACAATGTTTTTGAAACTTTATTTTAAAAAACGACGGAGCATACACACCATCGTTTTTTCAAAATGCTCTAGCAAAGCGCGGTTACGTTCAGCACGTACGACGGCACTCTGTTCCATTCAAGCTTGCTTCATAACTTGCTTCTGAGCATGCGCGGGTTTAAAAACGTTGTTTTAAACGTCGTTTTGCCCACACACACTATCATTTTAAATGACACAAAAAAACGACGTTTTGAAAAATGACACAAAAAATTGAAGCATGTTCGAATTTTTTTGTTGTCGTTTTCCAGAAGACATAAAACAACGTTTTCCCCACACACGATCATTTTAAATGACGTTTTTAAAAATGTCGTTTTTTTTCATCACAAAAAGTGATGGTGTGTACGCGGCATTAGAAGAGGCAGAGCTTAAAGTGCAAATCACTTGTATAAAGAATCATTTTGAGAGAAAAAAAAGGTGAGAACCTCGGCAACGTGACCTAATCACAGCCAGGGAGACATTTCCCGATCTTTGCAGCCGAGCATCGGGACAATGTCTCCCTGGCTGTGATTAGCGCAGCGCCGTGCAGACTTCCTGGCGAGCTCTGCACGTGTTCTATGCGAACACGCTGGAGCCCATCCTTACTCAGCATGACTTACATAATGAAGGAGATGAGGGGGAGGGGAGGAAGTCACTTAAGGGGACCATAGATACATGGAAATTCAGCTGGTTCAGCAGGGATCGGTCACATTTCCCTCCATGTGTGGTCACTGCCGCGTAGGGTTGCCACCTCATCCCTTTAAAACCGAACACATATTAATTACACAGGTTCTCTGGCTGATTAAGGTGCTAATTAAACTCACTTGGTGCCTTATCGACATTAAATTAGCCCCAGAACCTGTGTAATTACTATGTGTTCGGGTTTAAAGGGATGAGGTGGCAATCCTAACTGCCGGATAAAAGTCACTCGATCAGCGGCTGCAGCCAATAGCTTCATCACTGATCTGTGTATTCTGAGAGCGGAGGAGCGCCCCCCATTGTCAGAATACAATAGTGCAGCGGGGAGGATTCCCTCATCCCCCTCCAATGTGTGGATGGGGGAATCGGTTCAGTTTTTTTCACTCACCCCGCTGGCTGAACGATAAAACTGAACCATGTATGACCAGCTTTGGAAGCAAGATATATTCATCATCAACTGATCCCCCTGAAGGGGTTAATCTAGGTCTCCACACTATATATGTGTGTATCATCATCTGCTGGAGATAAAAGACGTCACAGTGACTATGGAGGAAGAGGACGGACATGACGGGGTTACTGGGTGTAAATAGAAAATAAGATCTTATTACCTCCTCTGCTACCTCTTCCAGCAATGTCTTCTCTCTACTTCCTCCCGACTCACCTCTCACCCGAAACTTCCTGTCTGTGCCTGACATCACTTCCTGTCTGTATTCCATAGAGAATTACTGTCTTGGTAGAAGTGAGATCACCACCTTGTGGAGCTCAGAGGTACTGCAGCCCCGAGAAACATATTGTAGTGTGAACACGGCCTTGCGCTGTGTGTGTATGTACTGTATATCCTTATAGATGGGTCATCTCCACTCCCACCAAGGGGAATAGAAATATATTACTGCTTGGGGGGGAGACATTTTGGCCCCTTTGATTTTGCAGTAAAATTGATGTGAGATTTAGTCATGTAGAACATCTGTTATATGGATACAAAGAACCCCAGCCGAGAGTAAAGGGTGAAAATGGCTCCTGATCCCCAGATTTGGGCAATTATGTCACCAATATAAATAGAAAAAAACCTGCGCTATGTGTAACAACTCAAATACCTCCAGAAATAACTTCTACCGGACTGCTGCTGTAACAAAGGTAAGTACAGGGCCGATCCTAGGGTCACATGCGCCTGGGTGCAGAAATATTTCTGGCGCCCCTACAAGGGCGTGGTCACCTTACTAACCCCTCCCCCTTTACAAATGTTTCTAAGGCAACGATTCAAACACAGAGATGCTCCCCTAAGGAGTCATTGTTACCCTGGGATCCTCCCACGATCTCTTAACAATAAACAAAATACAGGAAGAGAAGCAGAGTACTCTAATTGGACCTAGAGGGAGGTCTCTCTAATGGACACAGAGAGGGCCTCTGTTAGAGATTCTGTTTAGAAAGAGCCCCCAGACACAATACAGGAGATGGTCAGAGACTTCTACCATGCTACAGGAGATGGTCAGAGACTGCAGACATAGTACAGGAGATGGCCAGAGACTTCAGACATAGTACAAGAGATCAATGCAGCCTCACCAGTGCCCATCAAATGCAACCTTATCAGTGCCCACCAAATGCAGCCTTATCAGTGCCCATCAATTGCAGCCTTATCAGTGCCCACCAATTGCAGCCTACCATTGCTCACCAATAGTAGCCTACTAGTGCCCACCAAATGCAGCCTACCAGTGCCCACCAAATGCAGCCTACTAGTGCCCACCAAATGCAGCCTACTAGTGCCCACCAAATGCAGCCTTATTAGTGCCCACCAAATGCAGCCTACCAGTGCCCACCACTGAGAGAGAGAGAGAGAGAGAGAGAGAGGGGGTGAGGCTGAGAGAGAAAGAGAGAGAGGTGAGGCTGAAAGAGAGAGACAGGTGAGGCTGAGAGAGAGGGGCTGAAAGAGAGAGAGAGAGAGAGGGGTGGAGCTGAGAGAGAGAGGTGGGGCTGAGAGAGAGAGAGGTGGGGCTGAGAGAGAGAAATGGGCTCAGAGAGAGGGTAGTGGACAGAGAGAGGGGCTGAAAGGGAGGGGCTCAGAGGGGGGGGCTGAGAGAGAGAGAGGGACTCAGAGAGAGGGTAGTGGGCAGAGAGAGGGACTGAGAGAGAGAAGTGGGGCTCAGAGAGAGAAGGGGGCTCAGAGAGGGGACTAAGAGAGAGAGGGGATCAGAGAGAGGGTAGTGGACAGAGAGAGGGGCTGAGAGAGAGAGGGGCTCAGAGAGGGGGCTGAGAGAGAGAGAGATATGGGGCTGATAGAGAGAGGTGGGTCTGAGAGAGAGGGGCTCAGAGAGAGGGTAGTGGACAGAGAGAGGGGCTGAGAGGGAGAGAGGGGCTCAGAGAGAGGGTAGTGGACAGAGAGGGGGGCTGACAGAGGAGGGAGTAGCTGACAGGGGGGTTGCTGACAGAGAGGGGGCTAATAGAGGGGGGGTTGCTGACAGAGGGGGGGGGGGGTTGCTGACAGAGGGAGGGGGGCTGACAGGGGGGGTTGCTGACAGAGGGGGGGATGCTTACAGAGAAGGGCGGGCTTACAGGGGGCGGCTTATAGAGAGGGGCAGGCTGACAGATGGGTGGGTGGAAGAGCGGATGGCAGAGAGACCTCAGTCCTCACCTCAATCAGGAGTAACACAGCGCGCCAGTCAGAGAGGGGGCTGACAGAGGAGGGGCTTGCTGACAGGGGGGCTTGCTGACAGAGGGGGGCTGACAGAGGAGGCGGGGGCTGACGGGGGGGTTGTTGACAGAGAGGGGGGCTGACAGGGGGGGTTGCTGATAGAGGGGGGTTTCTGACAGAGAGGGGGCTGACAAGGGGGTTGCTGACAGAGAGGGGTTGACAGAGGAGGGCGTTGCTGACAGAGGAGGGGGTTGCTGACAGAGAGGGGGCTGACAGGGGGTTGCTGACAGAGAGGGGGCTGATAGAGGGGGATTGCTAACAGAGGAGGGGGTTGCTGACAGAGAGGGAGGCTGATAGGGGGGCTGACAGAGGAGGGGGTTGCTGACAGAGAAGGGGGCTGACAGGGGGTTGCTGACAGAGAAAGGGGCCGATAGAGGGGGGTGGCTGACAGGGGGTTGCTGACAGAGAGGGGGGTTGCTGATAGAGGGGGGTTGCTGACAGGGGGGTTGCTGACAGAGAGGGGGCTGATAGAGGGGGGTTGCTGACAGAGAGGGGCTGACAGGGGGGTTTGCTGACAGAGAGGGGGCTGACAGGGGGTTGCTGACAGAGAGGGGGGTTGCTGACAGAGAGGGGCTGACAGGGGGGTTGCTGACAGAGAGGGGGGCTGACAGGGGGTTGCTGACAGAGAGGGAGGGTTGCTCATATAGGGGGGTTGCTGACAGAGAGGGGGCTGACAGGGGGGTTGCTGACAGAGAGGGGGGCTGACAGGGGGTTGCTGACAGAGAGGGGGGTTGCTTATAGAGGGGGGTTGCTGACAGAGAGGGGGCTGACAGGGGGGTTGCTGACAGAGAGGGAGGGTTGCTCATAGAGGGGGGTTGCTGAGAGAGAGGGGGGCTGACAGGGGGTTGCTGACAAAGAGGGGGGTTGCTTATAGAGGGGGGTTGCTGACAGAGAGGGGGCTGACAGGGGGGTTGCTGACAGAGAGGGGGTGGCTTACAGAGGGGGGCGGGCTGACAGATGGGGGGGTGGAAGAGCGGATGGCAGAGAGACCTCAATCCTCACCTCAATCAGGAGTAATACAGCGCGTGAGGCAGGGAGGCGGGACTCCGGGCAGTCACGATCACCCACAGTCCAGCCCTGTCTCCACAATCACAGACCCGAGCACCGCTTACAGAGAAGGGCAGGCTGACAGAGGGGGAGGTGGGCTGACAGATGGGTGGGTGGAAGAGCGGATGGCAGAGAGACCGCAGTCCTCACCTCAATCAGGAGTAATACAGCGCGCCAGGCAGGGAGGCGGGACTCCGGGCGGCCGCGATCACCCACAGTCCAGCCCTGTCTCCACAATCACAGACCCGAGCACCGCCACTGCACGCTCATTCAGCCAGTCACAGGGCGCCCGCTGCCCAGCTCTTGCACAGGCAGTGTATATTGATGTCGGTGGGCTCTGGAAATGATGCGCCGGCGCGCCGTTCTAGATGCGGCCGGGGACACAGGACAGTTGAACTGCTGGCTGCTATGTGTCCGGGTTTCAGGCACCTTTTGCTGACATGCATACGTGAAGCGCTCAGCACTATTTACAACCATGTGCAGAGGAGAGGCTTCGGGAAAGCAAAATAAATGTCGACTAGTTGGCAACACACTGACCAACGGTGCTCCTGACACTTTGGCGCCCCCTCCCCTCTGGCACCTGGGTGCAGTGCACCCCCTGCACCCCGTCTCGGATCGGCCCTGGGTAAGTATTCCCTTTATCAACTAGAATAGTAGACGTGCAGAGAACACTATATTGAGCACAAAATATTGTATGATTACATGACTTTGCACAGATTTTTTGTTTATTTAATATAGAAGCAAATATTATAAGGATTACTAATGAAGTAGGTGCAAAGTGGAAGCAGTAGATCTGCAGAGAATATTATTTGAGTCCCTAGCACTTTATATATGAATGTCTCCACATATTTTACATAGTTACATAGTTAGTCAGGTTGAAAAAAGACACAAGTCCATCCAGTTCAACCACAAAAAAAAAAAAAAAAAAAAAAAAAAAAAACACAGTACAATCCCATACACCCAACTCCATACCCACAGTTAATCCAGAGGAAGGCAAAACCCCCCAGCAGAGCATGATCCAATTTGCTACAGCAGGGGAAAAAATTCCTTCCTGATCCCCCAAGAGGCAATCGGATTTACCCTGGATCAACTTTACATACAAATCTTAGTACTCAGTTATATTATGTACATTTAGGAAAGAATCCAGGCCTTTCTTAAAGCAATCTACTGAGCTGGCCAGAACCAAACTGATAAGGGAGTCTGTTCCACATTTTCACAGCTCTTACTGTGAAAAAAGCTTTCTGTATTTGGAGGGGAAATCTCTTTTCCTCTAGATGTAAAGAGTGCCCTCTTGTCCTCAGTGATGACCGTAAAGTGAATAACTCAACACCAAGTTCACTGTATGGACCTCTTATATATTTGTACATGTGGATCATATCCCCCCTTATTCTCCTCTTCTCAAGAGTGAATACATTTAGTTCTTCTAATCTTTTCTCATAGCTGAGCTCCTCCATGCCTCTTATCAGTTTGGTTGCCCTTCTCTGCACTTTCTCCAGTTCTCCGATATCCTTTTTGAGAACTGGAGCCCAAAACTGAACTGCATATTCCAGATGAGGTCTTACTAATGATTTGTACAGGGGCAAAATTATATCTCTGTCTCTGGAGTCCATACCTCTCTTAATACAAGAAAGGACTTTGCTCGCTTTGGAAACCGCAGCTTGGCATTGCATGCCATTATTGAGCTTATGATCAACTAAAACCCCCAGATCCTTCTCCACTACAGATCCCCCCAGTTGTACTCCCCCTAGTATGTATGATGCATGCATATTCTTAGCCCCCAAGTGCATAACTTTACATTTATCATTTATCAACATTAAACCTCATCTGCCACTTAGTCGCCCAATTAGACAGAGCATTGAGGTCGGCTTGTAAATTGGAGACATCCTGTAAGGACGTTATTCCACTGCATAGCTTGGTGTCATCTGCAAAGACAGAAATGTTAATTTTGATCTCAGACCCAATATCATTTATAAATATATTGAAAAGTAAGGGTGTATTTGTATTTAATTTAGTGTATTTGTGATAATTTATGTGCACACACAATAGGACAGCGCTGTGACACATAATGCTCTTCTAGGTGATAAAGGGAAGACTTACCTTTGTTACAGCAGCAGTCCGGTATAAGTTATTTCTGTAGGTATTTGAGTTGTTACACATAGCGCAGGTTTTTTTCTATTTATATTTGTGACATAATTGCCCAAATATGGGGATCAGGAGCCATTTCCACCCTTTTCTCTCGGCCAATGGCGAATCCAGGGGGGGGCAACAGGGCAATTGCCCCCCCCCCGAGACAATCATGTCACATTGGCTTTTAAAAAAAATATATATATTTTTATCATTTTTTTTAAAACTGCTTTGCGGTGCCTGCAGCTGCTGCTGCCGAGTCTCTCACTCTCTCTCTGTCATCACCAGGGCCGGACTGGCCCAGCCCGGTAGGCTGCCTGTCCTGAGGCTGCTTTGAGCTGTAGCTGACTGCAGCGCTCCCCCTCTCTCCTGCGTGTATGACACCGGGCATCTCTCGCTGTGTGTGAGAGCTGGGTCTGTGTTCGGCTGTGCTGCCTGTGCTAGACCTGCTTGTGTGATAGTAGATGGAGATGGAACACTGATTGAATCAGTATTTTGTCTATCACACAAGCCCGTCTAGGGTGGGACCTTGCTAGAGCACACTGCCCTGCCGAACACAGACCTACAGCTCATGTTTGTTCCACGACACATGTCGGGAGAGGAGATACCTGGTGTGTGTGATCGAGGCAATGCCATGGTGAGTGCCATGCACAGTGGGGCTTCATTCATATACAAAGTGGGGCTGCATTCATATACAAAGTGGGGCTGCATTCATATACAAAGTGGGGCTGTATTCATATACAAAGTGGGGCTGCATTCATATACAAAAGTGGGACTGCATTCATAGACAAAGTGGGACTGCATTCATAGAAAAAGTGGGACTGCATTCATAGACAAAAGTGGGGCTGCATTCATAGACCAAAGTGGGGCTGCATTAATATACAAAAGTGGGGCTGCATTAATATACAAAAGTGGGGCTGCATTAATATACAAGTGGGGCTGCATTAATATACAAAAGTGGGACTGCATTCATAGACAAAAGTGGGACTGCATTCATAGACAAAAGTGAGACTGCATTCATAGACAAAAGTGGGACTGCATTCATAGACAAAAGTGGGGCTGCATTCATAGACAAAAGTGGGGCTGCATTAATATACAAAAGTGGGGCTGCATTAATATACAAAAGTGGGGCTGCATTCATATACAAAGTGGGACTGCATTAATATACAAAAGTGGGACTGCATTCATAGACAAAAGTGGGACTGCATTCACAGACAAAAGTGGGGCTGCATTTATATACAAAAGTGGGGCTGCATTAATATACAAAAGTGGGGCTGCATTTATATACAAAAGTGGGGCTGCATTTATATACAAAAGTGGGGCTGCATTTATATACAAAAGTGGGACTGCATTTATATACAAAAGTGGGACTGCATTCATATACACAAGTGGGACTGCATTCATATACACAAGTGGGACTGCATTCATATATACAGTGGGCTGCATTTATATACAAAAGTGGGACTGCATTTATATAAAAAAGTGGGACTGAATGTATATACAAAAGTGGGACTGAATTTATATACAAAAGTGGGACTGCATTTATATACAAAAGTGGGACTGCATTTATATACAAAAGTGGGGCTGCATTCATATACAAAAGTGGGACTGAATTTATATACAAAAGTGGGACTGAATTTATATACACAGTGGGACTGAATTTATATACAAAAGTGGGACTGAATTTATATACAAAAGTGGGACTGAATTTATATACAAAAGTGGGACTGCATTTATATAAAAAAGTGGGGCTGCATTCATATACAAAAGTGGGACTGAATTTATATACAAAAGTGGGACTGCATTTATATAAAAAAGTGGGGCTGCATTCATATACAAAAGTGGGACTGAATTTATATACAAAAGTGGGACTGCGTTCATATATACAGTGGGGCTGCATTCATATGTACAGTGAGGCTGCAATGATGGGCACTGATGAGGCTGCATTGATCTCTTGTACCATGTCTGCAGTCTCTGACCATCTCTTGTACCATGTCTGCATTCTCTGACCATCTCTTGTACCATGTCTGCAGTCTCTGACCATCTCTTGTACCATGTCTGCAGTCTCTGACCACCTCTTGTACCATGTCTGCAGTCTCTGACCATCTCTTGTACCATGTCTGCAGTCTCTGACCATCTCTTGTACCATGTCTACAGTCTCTGACCATCTCTTGTACCATGTCTGCAGTCTCTGACCATCCTTTGTACCACGTCTGCAGTCTCTGACCATCTCCTGTATCATGTCTGCAGTTTCTGACCATCTCTTGTACCATGTCTGCAGTCTCTGACCATCTCTTGTACCATGTCTGCAGTCTCTGACCATCTCTTGTACCATGTCTGCAGTCTCTGACCATCTCTTGTACCATGTCTACAGTCTCTGACCATCCCTTGTACCACGTCTGCAGTCTCTGACCATCTCCTGTATCATGTCTGCAGTCTCTGACCATCTCTTGTACCATGTCTGCAGTTCCTGACAATCGTCTACAAACTATGGGATAGATTTATGGCATTTATATTTAAATATTTTTTACTAGTAATGGCGGCAATCATTGATTTTTTAGCGGTACTGCAACATTGCATTTAGCGGACACACCCGACACCTAATTGAGTTCTGTAAGCAACACCTTATTTTCTGGCAGTGCCCCTCCCGAGACTAGACTCTGGATCCGCCCTTGCTCTCGGCTGGGGTTCTTTGTATCCATATAACAGATGTTCTACATGACTAAATCTGACATCAATTTTACTGCAAAATCAAAGGGGCCAAAATGTCTCCCCCCTCCCCTGATCAGTAATATATTTCTATCCCCCTTGGTGGGAGTGGAGATGACCCATCTATAAGGATATACAGTACATACACACACATCACAAGGCCGTGTTCATTCACACTACGAGATGTTTCTGCAGTTCCTCTGAGCTCCACAAGGTGGTGATCTCACTGCTACCCAGACAGGAAGTCTCTATGGAAGACAGGAAGTGATGTCAGGTACAGACAGGAAGTTTCGGGTGAGAGGTGAGTCGGGAGGAAGTAGAGAGAAGACGTTGCTGGAAGAGGCAGTAGAGGAGGTAATAAGATCTTATTTTCTATTTACACCCAGTAACCCCATACCTCCCAACAAGCACGGATTCTGCGGGATTATCCCGCACTGACTGCATATTCCCGCAGTCGGGTTACATTTCCCGCACTGTGAGGATCCGAGTCCCCCCCCCCCCTGCTCAGTACTGTAGGAGGAGGCGGGCGGAGCCGAATGGGCAGTTCTGCTGGAGGAGGCGGGTGGAGCTGAATGGCAACCTATAGGAGGAGGCGGGCGGAGCTGAATGGCAGCCTATAGGAGGAGGCGGGCATAGCTGAATGTAAGGAGACATGCTGTGCAAAGGTGAGAGGCATCCACCCCTGCTCAACAACCTCGACCCCCCCCCCCCGCTCAACAGTGGACTTTTTAAATGTTGGGAGGTATGAGTAACCCCCTTGTAACAAAGGTCAGAAATATTTTGTATTTAGTTTTATGAAATTGATAATCTCTAATCCGGATGCAATGTATAACACAGTCAGTGTATCTGTATAATGTGGTGTGTGAGTTCCGGGGTCCGGAGGACATGAGGCCCCCTCAGTAAGAAGAACATAAATGATTGTATATTGTGGTGGGATAGAACCAGACACCTCGGCACCCCCTGAATCTGAGGTGAGGTCTCTGACTGAATTCAGAACACAGATAATAAAGAAGGGGGTCAGTCTGGTGAGAGTCGTCTTCCATGATGGACACAGAGAGGGGCTGATGGTCACAGACCTCACTAGAAGGAAGCTGGAAGGTGCTTAGAACTGCTGAGTCTGATGGATCGGTATGGACTGTGTGCTGCTCTCTGCACCCTGAGACTGCTGGGACATCTAGTTCTGTATTGTCTGTTCTGTGTGAGGCTTGGGAAAGGGAGGTTATCGCTCCAGATGGATGCAATTGGCAATCAATGTCCTCTCAGAAGCCACGGGTGCTGGCAATGCACAAAGCAAAAATAGGAAAAAAATGTATATGGACAGCTGCACTCCGAAAAAACTTTTTGGTTGCCTTTATTGGTAAAAGGATAAAGGCACTACAAATCACAGCAGACAGTGGGATATACAGCGTACGCGTTTCACACTAATATCTAGTGCTTAGTCATAGCCCAGTTTTTTTCCTATTTCTGTGTCCAGAGCTTCCCAGCCCCCCTCCAAGGGCCCATGGACTTCACCTGCTGGCCCTGCTTCAGGAACTAGCCCCTATCCCTGCCTGCTCAGATCTCTGCCATGTTCTGGACTTAGCCCTGCCTGAATCTCAGCCCTGTTCTGAACTTAGCCCTATCTGTCCCTATCCCTTAGTACGGGATCCTGTAATCAGGGACATGGCCGTCCTACGTGGACTTTCTGTGTGGTGTTACATTGCCACCCAGAGGAATGTTTTGTTGTACTGTGTCTTGCTACCCTGCTGTGCTAACACTGCTCTGCCTGTGTGCCAAGGACTTTAACCCCCCCTGTATCAAAAACTGCTATGCCCTGTGGATCATCCCTTTACTGTCCCATATTGCTGTCCTAAGGAGCACTCTTCATTGCTGTGCCTTCTGTTTGCCATGTGGACTACCTCTAGGGTTGCCACCTCATCCCTTTAAAACCGAACACATATTAATTACACAGGTTATGTGGCTAATTAAGGTGGTAATTAGACTCATTTGGTGCCTTATCTGCATTAAATTAGCCTCAGAACCTGTGTAATTCATATGTGTTCGGTTTTAAAGGGATGAGGTGGCAACCCTAACTACCTCCCCTTTGATATCCCATATTGCCACCCTGAGGACCGCTCTTCATTGCTGTGTCTATTGTTTGTTCTGTGGACTAATTCTCCTCCTGATTGTACCCCAAGTCCCCCAATAAACACCTGTGTGTCGGGTTCCTTGTGATTTGCCTCTGTGTGCTCTCTCTGCACTCTTAGTTCATCACACCCCGTCATGTCCGTCCTCTTCCTCCATAGTCACTGTGACGTCTTTTATCTCCAGCAGATGATGATACACACATATATAGTGTGGAAAACTAGATTAACCCCTTCAGGGAGGATCAGCCTTAGGGTTGCCACTTCATCCCATTAAAACAGAACACAAATTAATTACACGGGTTCTGTGGGTGATTAAGGTTGTAAATAAACTCCCTTGCTGCCTTATCTGCATTAAATTAGTCTCAGAACCCGTGTAATTCATATGTGTTCAGTTTTAATGTGATGAGGTGGCAACCCTACGTGGCTGCACTATTGTATTCTGACAATTGGGGGCGCTCCTCCACTCTCAGAATACACAGATCAGTGATGAAGCTATTGGCTGCAGCCGCTGATTGAGGGACTTTTATCCGGCAGTGATCAAACATAAATGGAATGCTGACGCATCTGGCCTCTCCCTCCTACCAAGTGCCCCCAGAGCAAGCAGCTTGATCTGGGGGCACCCGAGCAGGCTCACTCCCAACCTGTTGCTCTGCAGGTCCATTCACACACAAAGCCGCAGCTCAGCCCAACCCTCCCTCTCTCCTCATTAGCACACTGGCTGTGATTGACAGCTGCACATCGCTGATTCATGATGGGCTCATGTGAGTATAAGGGGGGCTGCTGCACACAGAAGGTTATTTACCATCATGCATAGAATGAAGGTAAGAAATATTGAGCCTTTAGAACCAATTTAATTCATGCTGAGATATTCTCCCATTGGCTGAGAAATATTCTCATTTGTCTCTGAGCTCCTTCTTGCTATTCCTCGTCCTGCCTGTTGTTTCCTTGGATTGATTTTCTGTGTAGTGACCCCGGCTTCATCTCTTGGATGCGCTCGTCTGTTGCTTGTCCTGACCTTTATCCTGATTCCTGGATCTCCTCCTCATCTCTCCTCCATATCCTCTTACACAGCTTTTCTCCACACCGGCAGTGACCCTGGGGGGTGGAAACTTGGCCCCAGCACACAGCAAAATCCATCCCCACCATTAGGAGCTCTGGAGAAAATTGTCTGGTGTGTACACTCCATTCCTCCGCACGTCACCTGATCACATGAGAGATTACTTTCACAGATTCCTGACAGATTTCTGTATGGTAAAGGTCAAAATTCACTTTTCAGTTTAGGAGAGGTAGGACACACCCAGGAACAATGATTTGGTTTGCATTGGAGCCTCATATAGAGGACCCCTCAAATCTCCCCATCCAAATGTCCCTCCATCCAGAGTCTATATGTCCTATGACATCACACTGACCTCACAGCTCCTCATCCCAATGTCCCTCCATCTGCCTTTTTTTCTGACGCTCTTAGGATGTGGGCGGAGCCTTGGCATCTTCACTTACAAAGTGGGACTGTTGGCCCCATGTTGTTTGTAATGACGTCAGAATACCTGCAAGAAGATTCTACCTTGCGTAGTGCGGGAGTCCTGTTTGGTAAATCATACCTCAGCCTAAAGTGAAAAACAGAACAGGGAGGAGGATTCTGGGAATATCACTTGATTTTACTATTTGTTTTCAGATCTAGAATTTTCCTCCAGTGAAGTCTGAAGAACATATGACCATCACATTGCCTCCACCTCCCTCCCTGATAGAATAGAGAAATACAAAGAAGATTCTAGAAGTCACCAGAGAGATGATGGAGGAGAGGTGAGCGGTGCCGGGAATTCTGGGACATTATTCAGTAACAGACAAGGGATGTGTCTGGATGGTGACTGTATCATTGTGTGTGTCAGGTTCCTATAAGGTGTCAGGATGTCACTGTCTATTTCTCCATGGAGGAGTGGGAGTATTTAGAAGGACACAAGGATCTTTACAAGGACGTCATGATGGACAATCAGCCGCCCCTCACATCACCGGGTAAAAGGAGACTTTATTGTAAAGGAGAGAGCAGTACGGAGGCTCCACCTAGATCCCCCATCATCTGATAAAACACATAGAAACAATGTATTCAGTCAGTGTGTGTGTTTCCTACAGATGGATCCAGTAATGGGAACCCACCAGAGAGATGTCCCCGTCCTCTGTATTCCCGGGATTCCACACAGGAAGGTCACACCATCCCCCACCTTCATCAGGTAGATGAGGAACAATTATTGGTGGTTATGATTTATACACAGCATGTTTGTTACAATGAATGTTTTATTCTATATTCAGAGTGGAAACCTTGGGGATGATAATATTGATGTAAAAGAAGAGTATAAAGAGGAGGATGAGGAGTATGGGGTGATGGAGGAGTTATCAGAAGGACACAAGGATATGATGGAGCCACCTAATACCAGGAACCCACCAGAGAGATGTCCCTGTCCTCTGTATTCCCGGGATTCACCACAGGAAGGTCACACTATCCCTCACTGTTACAAGGTTGGTGGGATGGATCATCTAGAACATGGACTTGTAGAGATGAGGTGTGGATTTTTTATGTGATGTCACAATAGTAAAGTTTATAGATGATATTCTCTCTCATTTTCTTGATGTAGAGTGGAGATCCAATCGATATAGAATTTGAGGTGAAATCAGAAGAAGAAGAAGAGAGGTATGTGAGGGATGATCAGCAGTCTATGGAGGAGGATGGAATAACGGGGACATTTATAGAGGAGGACACTCCTACAGAGATCAGCACAGGTGGGTCATTAACACTAAATACATTCCTCCACCCATACTGCTCACTGATTGGTCCAGAGTAGGGCGGGGACTGGGTGATATCAGCCTGTAATCCCCTGGTCACTTTGCTGAGCTGTGTTCCCCGTCCTGTATTCCTGTATTTCTCTCGGATAATCTTCCTTCTCTGTGCTGCAGACACAATTTATGTCTCTAGACTGGATTTATGGAGATTCTGGGGATCAGCTGGCAGCAAAATGTTCACCTGGGGTATGTACTTTGGGACTTCTGGGACTTCTGCCCCATGCCCGGGTCTAGCATGATCTCTGACAGAACAATTCTCCCAGGATTACTTGCTCTGTTATTTGCTGGCTGTTTTGGGTGGAGGGATATGTCTGTATAGTCTCAGACCCAAGTCACCGAGTGCAGTCTCAGGAGATGGGAGGCAGCGGTGTGGGATCTCTGCAACTTGTCTCATGTAAAAAATTAATCTTCCTCTGATTACTGAATACCAATATTATGAGTCCTGACCCTTACACTTTATGCTCGGTCAGGGCCTAGACAAGGTGGGGTGGAAGGGGCAGGAGCCCAGGACCCAACAATTCCCTAGAGAGGGCCACAGGTGGAGTGCAGTGATCACACACTGCAGTGCTTGCAAAAGCCATCCTGAGGGAAGGTGATCATTGGATAAAAATACACAGCAGACAGTGCACTGTTTGTGGCTGTGGCCCACAACACACTCGGCACACACATTGCTCTTGCAGAGCTGCCGTGGGGAGCTGAGTGATGGATTGGTCCCTGAGCTCCTCCTTCACCCGGCCGGTGATCTGACGTGCTGGTTCCATGTATCATGGAAGTTCCAGCGCATGCGCAAACTGATGCGCTGAGATGGTTCCAGCCTTCGGGAAAGTTCCTTCAAGCACTGCGCAGGTGCAAACTTGCTGACGGAAATCCCTGAACGGCGGCCGGCATCCAGGGCGACGTGGATTTTGAGGTAAGTGGCCAGTCGGCCTCACGTCCTCGCTGCGCTCGGACGGCTCGCTTCGCTCGCTCGGCCTCCTGGCTCTTTTTTTAACATCCTCCAATCCACGGGGATGTTAAAGAATGAGCCTGGATGCCGGGCGAGGTTCGGGGATTTCCGTCGGGAAGTTTGCGCCTGCGCAGTCGGTGGAGGAACTTCCCCCATAGGGGAACATTGAGGACAAGTCACCGGCACTACTGGAAGACATACATACTCTGTCAGGTGGAGGGATCCTCGCCCAATAAATGATTTCTAGTCCCGCCCTGTGACATGACATCATTTAGAGGCGGGGACAGAGATAGTGGTACCACAGAGGAGAAGGTATAAAGGACTGCGCAATACAAGTAGAAGGCAGAGGAGGAGGAGAAGTAGTAAGTGTAAAGTTCTGTTCATTTACAGCGACTCCGTCACCATCTTTACTGGGAACTGGACTGGTTATCACCTTAGGGAGTGTGGGGGGAGGGGTTAGTGATGGGGGCGAATGTATTAGTGATCAGTGGCTGTGGCTGTGACAATTAACCCCTTTGTGCTGCATTAGTGGCCAGAGTTAACCCCCTTAATATCACTGCATAAAGGGGTTGTCAAAAACCAAGAATCAGACCGACACAGAAATACAGTTAAATCACACTTGTTTAATAATAATAAAAAAGGTAAACAGAGTAAACATACTCAAAACATAGTCAGAGTTCAGGAAACGAAACGGTTAGTCAGACAAGCCAAAACATCAGGGAACCAGAGACCAGCGTGGTAGAACAGCAAGCAGGATCAGGAGCCAGAAGGAACATCAGCCAAGTCTTTACCGGAACACAGGAAAGCGTCTCTAGAGATGTGACCAAGGCGAAAGCAGAGAGGATCTGGACTGGACGGCTTAAGTAACCAGGACTGACGAGCAGGATATCATCAACCGGTGAGTCACTATGGAGAGAAAGGAGCTGACAATTAGCCCACAGCTGAGCAGCCAGCTCAGAGAAGAAAGGGCTGAGCTCAGCCCTGACAGTGGTTAATTAATATTGCCACTGACCAACAATGGTGGAGGGATATCTAAATGCTGCTGACTAAAAATGGGAAGGATATCTAAATGTCACTGACTAACAATGGGGAGGGATTCACTAAATGCCGCTGGTCACCAATGGGGAGGATATCTAAATGGCATCACCACACTGATCATCATTGCAAAAATATTAAAGTAGAATTACAGCATAAACCCAACTAGCCTTATGCCTCGTACACACCATCACTTGAAAAAAAAAACGACGTTTTAAATCATGAAATAAAACGACGCTTTTGAAACTTCATTTTCAAAAACGACGTTGCCTACACACCATCGTTTTTTCAAAATGCTCTAGCAAAGCGCGGTTACGTTCAGCACTCTTTTCCATTGAAGCTAGCTTCATTACTTGCTTCTGAGCATGCGTGGGTTTAAAAACGTTGTTTTAGACGTCGTTTTGCCCACACACTGGGCCAGATTCACAAAGAGATACGACGATGTATCTCCTGATACGCCGTCGTATCTCTGAGATCCGACGGTCGGATCTATGCGACTGATTCATAAGAATCAGGTTACGCATAGATCTCCCTTAGATCCGACTGGTGTAAGTGACTTACACCGTCGGATCTTAGGCTGCAATCTCCCGCCGGCCGCTAAGTGTCGCCTCAGTTTTTTACGCGTCGGATATGCAAATGAGGAGAACCGCTGATTCAGTAACAAACGCCCGCCCGTCGCTTTTTTTTCACGTCGTTTGCGTTCGGCTTTTTCCGGCGGATAGTTACCCTGCAGCGTTTCCTATGTTTAGTATGGCCGTCGTTCCCGCGCAGAGTTTTAAATGTTAACGCCGTTTGCGTACGCCGATTCAGAATTCTTCCCGACGCAAGTTACCATAACGCCGAAACCACTGACGTCCTAGCGACGTCAGTGTGAGCAATGCACGCCGGGAAATTTAGCCGGCGGCGCATGCGCATTTATATCGGCGCGGGGACGCGCCTGATTTAAATAGTACACTCCCCCTAGGCGCGGAATTTGAATTCCGCCGGGGGAGTTACGATCCGCCGATGCAAGTTTCGAGGTAAGTGCTTTGTGAATACTGCACTAGCCTCGCAAAATTGCACAGGCGGATCGTAAATCAGATAGATTAGCGGATCTTTAGATCCGCATAATCTATCTGAATCTGGCCCACTATCATTTTAATTGACACAAAAAACGACGTTTTGAAAAACGACACCAAAAATTAAAGCATGCTTCAATTTTTTTTGTCGTTTTTCACAAGACATAAAACAACGTTTTCCCCCACACACGGTCATTTTAATTTACGTTTTTCAAAACGTCGGTTTTTTTTCATCACATAAAGTGATGGTGTGTACGCGGCATAAGAAATGTCCCTTCCCTTCCTAATTCCTATGCTGACTAACTTATTTTCAGGCTGCTCCAGTCTGGTCATGTGATCTCCCCAGTGTGAGCCAGCAGCATATTTAATGGAGAGGAGGGATCGCTGGCAACATCTGGGACATGGACATCTATGGGTAACATCAGCACTCAGGCGTTACCAGCAGTTGTTGGAGTGTTCTTTCCTTTGCCCTGCAGCCACTGCTGGCTGACACAGGGAAGATCACATAACCGGACCTGAGTGAACTACAAATAGGTAAGTATATAAAGTACATTATTTTTGTATTTAACACAGGTTGGTCAGCATAAGTGGCGTTGGGAAGGAGCTTTTAGAATCTGCCAATGAAAAGGGGTTTAGAAAGTATAATGCTACCGTGTTTCCCCGAAAATAAGACCGGGTCTTCTATTTTGTCTACAAAAAACACACTAGGGCTTATATTCGGGGTAGGACTTATTTATATACGGTATGTACAATGAAAATCTTAAAGTAGATGTAACCATAAAAAAATCCTGTTCCTTTAAAGCACAGTGCTTGTGCTGTGTAATTTACCCCTCTCTACAGTATGTTCTAAAAATCCTGGAATAAAACAATATTTATTTATTTTTTTAAAGTTCCTGTGTCCCCTGTGTTCTCTCTCTCCCTGTCAGGTCAGGAGTAAATTTTCAACATCGTTTTAAAAACATCCTGGTTTAAGTCCTTTTTAAAATTTACGTAATCGGTTTTATAAAAGGATCACACTGGTATAAGGTGCAGTGTGTCTCCCATTGCAAATGTCTCATGGAGAATACCTTTTTACAGCTCCCCTGGTTGCTCACTTGATCTGCTCTTCTCCGTGCTGAAATCCCTGCTGATGTCGGCCCGCTCCGTGCACTGAAGAGGCCACAGATGTCAGCTGGGAGGAGAAGAGAGGGGGGAAGACCCGAGATCCCTGCTGACGTCAGCCCGCTGCGTGCACTGAAGAGGGAGGGGCCGCAGATGTCAGCAAGGAGGAGAGAAGAAAACCTCTGGCGGGACAGCGGCGGCTGCTAATAAAGTATTTTATGATACAGTCACAAGGGGAGACACTGCACTCCATACCAGTACGATTGTCCTACAAAACAGACCACAGTTTTTTCATGTACTTTACTAGGGCTTATTTTCAGAGTAGGGCTTATATTGCAGCCTTCCCCAATAATCACGCTAGGTCTTATATTTGGGGTAGGGCTTATTTTCAGGGGAAACACGGTTCTAACCACCTATGCTGGGGATAATTTTCCCTGCTACTGACACCAATGCTGGGGGTTACTTTTAGGGCTGTTACTGATTAAAATTTTCGTGTTTGATTATTCGTTTTTTTTAATCGACTAATTTCAATTAATTATAACACACGTAAATTTTTCGGATCACCACCATATATAGTCCCCACTGTAATATCTACAGACATCTCCCCCACTGTAATATCTACAGACATCTCCCCCACTGGAATATCCACAGACATCTCCCCACTGTATTATGGTCCACATCTCCCCCACTGTAATATCCACAGACATCTCCCCCACTGTAATATCCACAGACATCTCCCCCACTGTAATATCCACAGACATCTCCCCCACTGTAATATCCACAGACATCTCCCCACTGTATTATGGTCCACATCTCCCCCACTGTAATATCCACAGACATCTCCCCCACTGTAATATCCACAATCTCCCCCCACTGTAATATCCACAGACATCTCCCCACTGGAATATCCACAGACATCTCCCCACTGTATTATGGTCCACATCTCCCCCACTGTAATATCCACAGACATCTCCCCCACTGTAATATCCACAGACATCTCCCCCACTGTAATATCCACAATCTCCCCCCACTGTAATATCCACAGACATCTCCCCCACTGTAATATCCACAATCTCCCCCCACTGTAATATCCACAGACATCTCCCCCACTGTAATATCCACAATCTCCCCCCACTGTAATATCCACAGACATCTCCCCCACTGTAATATCCACAGACATCTCCCCCCACTGTAATATCCACAGACATCTCCCCCCACTGTAATATCCACAGACATCTCCCCCACTGTAATATCCACAGACATCTCCCCCACTGTAATATCCACAGACATCTCCCCCACTGTAATATCCACAGACATCTCCCCCACTGTAATATCCACAGACATCTCCCCCACTGTAATATCCACAGACATCTCCCCCCACTGTAATATCCACAGACATCTCCCCCCACTGTAATATCCACAGACATCTCCCCCCACTGTAATATCCACAGACATCTCCCCCACTGTAATATCCACAGACATCTCCCCCACTGTAATATCCACAGACATCTCCCCCACTGGAATATCCACAGACATCTCCCCACTGGAATATCCACAGACATCTCCCCCACTGTATAGGAAAATTAGTGCTTGCTTAGTCTTACCAGAGAAGCCCCCCGAATGCGAGCAGTTGAGGCCGGGTGATGACATCAGCGCGCCACTCTAGGCTCACCTAGGCCGCCGCTGGGTGGACCAAGATGACCGCCCGCTCCGCGAGCTAGGCCGAAGCCGCGGCTTTTCCTATGGCCGAGGCAGCAGAGGAGCTCCGTGGATCACGTGGTGTGCCGATCCGCATATGGTGACTCGTTCGGATAATGGATCATTTACGATCCATTGCACCACTAGTACCAATCAAAAGAATTTTGATCGATCAAAAAAATTAAAGATTAATCGTGGAATTAATCTTTAAGTTCCACAGCCCTAGTTATTTTCCCTGCTACTGACACACATGAGGTTATTATTGCAGAAACTGACACTAATGCTGGAGGTTATTATTGCGGAAATTGATGCTGATATTGGTGATTATTGTTTTGGAAAATACCATCTATGATAATCATTATTATTACATAAACATATACATTTTGAAAAGAAACACATTTTTCTTTGTTTTTGGTTGCAATTTTGCAAATTAGTAATTTTTTCTTCATAAATTTTGGCCAAAATGTATACTGCTACATTGTTTTGGTAAAACGTTATCGGTGTATAGTATTGGGGCTATGTGAAAGTTATATGGCCAGATTCACATAGATCCGCATATCTTTATGCCGGCGTAGCGCATCCCATTTGCACTACGCCGAATTAACATTGTGAGGCAAGTACTGTATTCACAAAGCACTTGCTCCCTAAGTTACGTTGGCGTAGCGCAAACGGCCCGGTGTAACCCCGCCTAATTCAAAAATAGGCAGGTAGGGGGCGTGCTCCATGTAAATTACCTGTGACCCCATGTAAATGAGGGCCGTTGGTATGGCGCATGCGCGCGCATGCTCAGAATCACGTTGCAAATACTCCTTGCTTTCGACATGAACGTAACCTACGCCCAGCCCCATTCACGTACGCTTACGCAAATTACGTAAAATACGACGGCTGTTCCGTCGTCCATACCTTGCAAGGGCTGTGCCATCTTTTTGGTGGTTTATCTTCACGCCGGAAAAACACCTTACGTAAACAGCGTATCGAGCGCAAGTACGTTTGTGAATCGGCGTATCTAGGTCATTTTCATATTCGACGTGTAAATCCACGTACACGCCCCTAGCGGCCAGCGTAAATATGCAGCTAAGATACGACGGCGTAGGAGACTTATGCCGGTTGTATCTTAGCAACAGTGAAGCGTATCTCAGTTTGAGAATGCGCTTATAGATACGACGGCGCCGCATTCGGACTTACGACGGCGTATCTACTGATACGCCGTCGTAAGTGTTTATAAATCTGGCTAATAGAGTCTACAAGCTATGGTCCAATCAAACTGATCACACCTGATGTACGGACGGCCTATCTCATTTCTCGAGACACTAACAAGCCAGGAAAGTACGAATACCCCTCAAATGACCCCTTTTTTGAAAGTAGACATCCCAAGGTATTTATTAAGAGGCACAGTGAGTTTTTTGAAATTCTAATATTTTCCCACAATTATTTGCAAAATTAAAGCGGATGTGCCATGGGAAAAAAATATTAAAAGCCAGCAGCTACAAATACTGCAGCTGCTGACTTTTAATATTAGGACACTTACCTGTCCTGGAGTCCAGCGCTGATCGCAGCAGAGCACGAGCGATCGCTCGTCTCTCTGCTGCTCCCCCCGCCATCCACGCTGAGGGAACCAGGAAGTGAAGCGCTGCGGCTTCACTGCCCGGTTCCCTACGGCGCATGCGCAAGTCGCGCCGCGCCCGCCGATTGGCTCCCGCTGTGTGCTGGGAGCCGAGTGTTCCCAGCACAAAACGGGGGGGGGGCGACGGGATGTGACGGAATGCCCGTCTTTTGCCCGTGAATGCCGGGCCAGAAGTGGGTGCAAATACCTGTCTTTAGACAGGTATCTGCACCCCCCTGAAAGGTGTCAAATGTGACACCGGAGGGGGGGGCGGGTTCCGATCAGCGGGACTCCACTTTAGGGTGGAGAACCGCTTTAAGATTTTTTCCCCCACAAAATTGTCATATTAACAGGTTATTTCTCTGACATGGCATATGCATACCACAAATTACACCCCAAAATACATTCTGCTACTGAGTAAGGCGATACCACATGTGTGAGACTTTTATACAGTTTGTTTAATAACATCCTCAAACTTTGGAACCTTTAACAGAAAGTAATAAGGTGGGAGGAGTCAATAACCCAATGATGGTGGTTTTCAGGATCAGCCTAGTCTTCATCTTCGTTGTTCTCCCCCCATCCTCACTCTCTGACCTCTGGTGGGGATCAGCTCCACTGTTTCTCATGACTAATTTAATGGACTAAATAATTAATTGCCAGACTTCTTATGTTGGAAAATTGACAATGAGTGATAGAGGGGTGGTTACACTCATCCTATAATCCCCTCATCACTGTCACTCCTATAAAAGACAGTTCTCGTTGTTTCCTCACTCTCTGACTAAGGTCCATGAATAAAGAAATGATCTGGTAGGAGATCAGAGGACCCATTTACTAGTTACCTTGAGGGGGGAATTGTAAGATCATCAGAGACAAAGCTGCCTGATGTGGACGGAGTCCTGGTTTAGGGGAACCAATCAGCTCATGTCTAGTAATAATCTTTGTATTTCTATTTTAGTAGATGGATGGGAGATGAGGAAAACCTCAGAGGATTGTCTCACTTTGTCTCCAGACTGTAAAGTAGAAGATGAGGACATCACACAGTATAGTCCAGGTGAAAACCTGACTACCTCAAATGTCCATCCGGCACCACACAGTGTAGATGGACCATCGTATTCCTCTTATCCTGAGGAACCTCAGACTGTGAGGGATGGTGCCGGACCATCGTATTCCTCTTATCCTGAGGAACCTCAGACTGTGCGGGACGGTGCCGGGCCATCGTATTCCTCTTATCCTGAGGAACCTCAGACTGTGCGGGACGGTGCCGGACCATCGTATTCCTCTTATCCTGAGGAACCTCAGACTGTGAGGGACGGTGCCGGACCATCGTATTCCTCTTATCCTGAGGAACCTCAGACTGTGCGGGACGGTGCCGAACCATCGTATTCCTCTTATCCTGAGGAACCTCAGACTGTGCGGGACGGTGCCGGACCATCGTATTCCTCTTATCCTGAGGAACCTCAGACTGTGCGGGACGGTGCCGGACCATCGTATTCCTCTTATCCTGAGGAACCTCAGACTGTGAGGGACGGTGCCGGACCATCGTGTTCCTCTTATCCTGAGGAACCTCAGACTGTGCGGGACGGTGCCGAACCATCGTATTCCTCTTATCCTGAGGAACCTCAGACTGTGCGGGACGGTGCCGGACCATCGTATTCCTCTTATCCTGAGGAACCTCAGACTGTGAGGGACGTTGCCATCCTTCCAACAGAGAAGAGGTTTTCCTGTACTGAGTGCGGGAAGCGTTTCCATTCTAAATCCAATCTTAATGTGCATAAAAGATCTCACACAGGAGAGAAGCCGTATTCCTGTCCTGAATGCGGAAAATGTTTTTCACAGACGTCCGATCTTTACAAACATCAGAGAACTCACACGGGCGAGAAGCCGTATTCCTGTCCTGAGTGTGGGAAATGTTTTTCAGAAAAGTCCAATCTTTCCACACATCAGAGAACTCACACAGGGGTGAAGCCGTATTCCTGTTCTGAGTGCGGGAAATGTTTTTCACAGACGTCCAATCTTTACCAACATCAGAGATCTCACACGGGGAGAAGCCGTATTCCTGTCCTGAGTGTGGGAAATGTTTTTCAGAGAAGTCCAGTCTTTACAAACATCAGAGATCTCACACTGGGGAGAAGCCGTATTCCTGTCCTGAGTGCGGGAAATGTTTTTCATATAAGTCCAATCTTTCCACACATCAGAGATCTCACACGGGGGAGAAGCCGTATTCTTGTCCTGAGTGAGGGAATTGTTCCTCACTGAAGTTCTGTCTTCCTGTACTTCAGGGATCCCACACAACCCTTGAGGTGTATTATAGCCAGATTCATAGAGAGTTACGCCGGCGTATCAGTAGATACGCCGGCGTAACTCTGAATCTGCGCCGTCGTTTATTTAAGCGTATTCTGGAAACCAGCAACGCTTAAATTAGGCTAAGATACGAGCGGCGTAAGTCTCCTACGCCGTCGTATCTTAAAGTGTAATTTTTAGGCTGGCCGCTAGGTGGCGCTTTCGTTGAGTTCGGCGTAGAATATGTGAATGACTAGATACGCCGATTCACGAACGTACGTGCGCCCGTCGCAGTAAAGATACGCCGTTTTCGTAAGAGATACGCCGCGTAATGATAAAGCTGCCCCCTAGGTGGCATAGCCAATGTTAAGTATGGCCGTCGTTCCCGCGTCGAAATTTGAAAATTTTACGTTGTTTGCGTAAGTCGTCCGTGAATGGGGCTGGACGTAATTTACGTCGAAACCAATACGTCCCAACACTGGGATATGTACACGGACGGCGCATGCGTCGTTTTGTAAAAAACGTCAATCGCGTCAGGTCACGAGTAATTTAAATAACACGCCCCCCCATCCTCATTTGAATCAGGCGCGCTTACGCTTACGCCGGCCACATTTACGCTACGCCGCCCTAAGTTAGGAGGCAAGTGCTTTGTGAATACAGGGCCAAATCCTCAAAAGAGATACGACGGAGTAACTGCTGTTACTCCGTCGTATCCCTGTTCCTAACTATGGAACTGATCCACAGAATCAGTTTTCCATAGTTAGGGAGAAGATCCGGCATGTGTAATTGAATTACACTGCCGGATCTTAGGATGCAGTACCGCATCCGCCGCTGGGAGCATTTCGTGTCGAAATGCCGCCTCGGGTATGCAAATTAGGACTTACGGAGATCCACGAAGCTTTTCAGCTTTGTTTTTTCTCCGTAAGTTTTATTTTGCAAACGCAAAATTAGGGCTGCTTTTACAAGGTGTAAACTGTTTACACCTTGTAAAAACAGACCTTTCTTGCTCGTGACGCGATTTTTTTTAAATTTTAAAAAAAAATTTTGGCGCCGTATCTTTTTTTTTTACCCGACGCAACTTTATTGTCCCGTCGCAATCCACAAAGCCCGACGTAACGTAATTTTGCGCTATGCACGTCGGGAAAATGACGTCACGAGCATGCGCAGTACGGCCGGTGCGGGAGCGTGCCTCATTTAAATGGGAATCGCCCCCTGGAGAAGAGGAACGCCTTGCGCCGGCCGGATTTAAGTTACACCGCTCAAAATTTCTAGGTAAGTGCTTTGTGGATCGGCACTTAGTTAGAGATTTTGCGGCGGTGTAACTTAAATGGAAAAAGTTAAATGGAAAAAGTTACGTTGCGCCGGGTTTTTGAGGATTAGGCCCATAGTACTTGCCTCTCTGACTTAAGGCGGCGTAGCGTAAATACGATACGCTACGCCACCTTAAAGATACGCGCCCCTACCTGAATCCGGCTATTAGTGCCTTGAGTGTGGGAAATGTCTTGTATATGAATGTTGCTGGACATCACAGGTCTCATGTGGGGAAGAAGCACACCCTGATATACACCTCAGATATACTCCATGGCTGATCTTCATCATGTAAGAAACAGTTCATAAGGAGATCAGAGATCACCAAAGACATGGATGAAGTGTTGTACCGTGTTTTCCATTCCATTATTAATTCCCACCAATAGAGATTTATTTTGGTGTTTTTTGATCACCTCTGCATTCTTTTATTTTTTATTATATAAACAAAAAAAACTAAAATTTAAAAACAAAAACAATATTTTTACTTTCCGCTATAAAACATCCAACAGAAAAATAAAAACATTGAATTTCTTCATACATTTTGGCCAAAATATATTCAGCTCCATGTCTTTGGTAAAAAAAA
This sequence comes from Rana temporaria, assembly GCF_905171775.1. NCBI lineage: Eukaryota > Metazoa > Chordata > Amphibia > Anura > Ranidae > Rana > Rana temporaria. Next base: position 5,071,347 of record NC_053492.1, on the reverse strand, counting down.
TACAATAAGTGTATATTGACTAGTTTGTGTGAAAGTTAGTGGAGTAGATTCAGATAGATTAGCGGATCTTTAGCTTGGGGACGTCTTCAATTTAAATCAGGCGCGTCCCCGCGCCGATCCAACAGCGCATGCGCCGTCCGCGATTTTTCCCAGCGTGCATTGCTCCAAATGACGTCGCTAGGACGTCATTGGTTTCGGCGTGAGCGCAACTTGCGTCCGGCCGTATTCTGAATCGACTTGCGCAAACGACGTAAAAATTCAAAACTCGACGCGGGAACGACGACCATACTTAACATAGGATACCCCTCACATAGCAGGGGTAACTATACGCTGGAAAAAGCCGAACGCAAGCGTCTATATTTAAAGAAAAACGTTTTGTTACATAAACTCCCTGCTATCTATCACAATGCCCCATTGTGGTTCAATCCCTGTCTGAAGGAATTTTTCCACCTGGAAGATGGGTATAGATGAGCAAAAATTGGACTCCCATATCTACACCAATTGTATGACAACGGTGAACTAAAATCGTTTGCACAATTAAAAAGGGAACTAGGTATACCGGACTCCTAGGCATTCCAGTTCACCGGACTAAACTGGCCGGCTGGTGCCCCGGCCTCTTCTTCATTCTGCCGGGTCATCGTTCTAGTTGTCGGGCGCCACTGCAGTGTTGATCGGGTGGAGGAGCAGACTGCAGGGAAGCCCCCACACAGTTGCTGGCTGCTGAGGGAGAGCTGATAATCGGCAGTAGCACAGAGCTCAGTGTCCACTCACCTCGGCAGCTGTGCCACGCCCCATCATATTTTAGTGTATTTGTGATAATTTATGTGCACACACAATAGGACACAATAGGACAGCGCTGTGACACATAATGCTCTTCTAGGTGATAAAGGGAAGACTTACCTTTGTTACAGCAGCAGTCCGGTAGAAGTTATTTCTGGAGGTATTTGAGTTGTTACACATAGCGCAGGTTTTTTCTATTTATATTGGGGACATAATTGCCCAAATCTGGGGATCAGGAGCCATTTCCACCCTTTACTCTCGGCTGGGGTTCTTTGTATCCATATAACAGATGTTCTACATGACTAAATCTCACATCAATTTTACTGCAAAATCAAAGGGGCCAAAATGTCCCCCCCCCCCCCCGAGCAGTAATATATTTCTATCCCCCTTGGTGGGAGTGGAGATGACCCATCTATAAGGATATACAGTACATACACACAGCACAAGGCCGTGTTCACACTACGAGATGTTTCTGCAGTTCCTCTGAACTCCACAAGATGGCAGACAGTAAGTCTCTATGGAAGACAGGAAGTGATGTCAGGTACAGGCAGGAAGTTTCGGGTGAGAGGTGAGTCGGGAAGAAGTAGAGAGAAGACGTTGGAAGTGGCAGCAGAGGAGGTAATAAGATCTTATTTTCTATTTACACCCAGTAACCCCGTCATGTCCGTCCTCTTCCTCCATAGTCACTGTGACGTCTTTTATCTCCAGCAGATGATGATACACACATACAGGGCCGCTGATAGAAATCATGGGGCCCCGTACAGCCTACCTGACGGGGCCCCCTTCAGCTCCACCCCTGGTCCCGCCTTTAGCTCCACCCCTGAAACTGTCTCTGCAGCACGTTACGGGATTGGCGGCATAGGTAGGCACCTGGAGCAGAGAACCGGGGGGGGGGGGGGCTGCCGTCTAAAATTGAAATTGAGAAGCGTGAGGGGGGGGGCTGCCGCGAATTGAGAAGCGGAGGGGGGCCCTTTACAAATTATTAATAAAAATGAAAAAATAAAAATAAAAAAATATATAAAATAAATAAATAAACATTTATAAAAAAAAAGGGTGGGGGGGTTGCCATTCAGGGCCCTGGGGACCTCTGGGCCCTTTAATTAAAAAAATAAATAAAACATTTATAAAAAAAAGGGGGGGGGTTTGCCACATGGAGACCTCATGATCCCTTTAATATATATATATATATATATATATATATATATATATATATAAAATAAAAATAAAAATATGAAAAAAAAAAAGAATTTATAAAAAAAAGGGGGCCCTGGGGGACCTTTAATAATAATAATAATATATATATATATATATATATATATGAAATAAAAAAATATATAAAAATGTATTTATTTTTTTATAAAAAAAAGGGGTGTTTTCATCCCGGGCCCTGGGGATCTCCGGGCCCCTGGGGACCCCCGTACCCCTAAGAAAAAAAAATTGTCCCTTTAATAAAAAATAAAAAAATATATATATTAGAAAAAATATATATTTTTTTATAAAAAATAAATAAAAAAAAGGGGGGTTGCCATCCGGGGCCCTGGGGGCCCCCGGACCTCTAAAAAAAAAAAAAAATGGCCCTTTAATAAAAATTAAAATAAAAATATATTAAAAAAAATATATATATTTTTTATAAAAAATAAATAAAAAAAAGGGGAGTTGTCATCTGGGACCCTGTGGGCCTCCGGGCCCCTGGGGACCTCCGGACCCCTAAAAAAATAAATAAAAAACATTTTTTTTTTTAAAGGGGGTTGCCATCCGGGCCCCTGCTGGCCCGGGGCCCCCTACAACAGGGCCAGTTGTACTGGCTTATCAGTGGCCCTGCACACATATATAGTGTGGAGACCTTCAGGGGGGAATTAGTTAATGATTCCCCCATCTACACATAGGAGGGGGATGGGGGAATCCTCCCCTCTGCACTATTGTATTCTGACAATGGGGGGCGCTCCTCCACTCTCAGAATACACAGATCAGTGATGAAGCTATTGGCTGCAGCCGCTGATCGAGTGACTTTTATCCGGGAGTGACCACACATGGATGGAAATGTGACGATCCCTGCTGAACCAGCTGAATTTCCATGTATCTATGGTCACCTGAAGTCAGGGCACAAATCCCAGGTCACCATGGTGACTAGAAGTGGTGTCCTGGCCCCTGGGCTCTTGTCAGCCCATTCTCACTGTTGGTCTGAATAATGTTTCTGCCTGAAACCCGGACACATTATTCAGACAGGAATGTGGCTCGGAGCGGGGCCAGGTGGGAGGGTGAGGAGGGAGGAGGAGGCACCCAACCTGTGAAGTCGGGGGAGGACTGGGCAGGACAGCGGCTTGGAGGGAGCCAGGGAGGGACATGCTGCTTTATGTACATAAGACGTCCTCTCCATCCACTCTGCTCTCACACACTGCTGGGGGAGATGTACAGGACATGCAGGAGGACTCAGGTGGAGGGGGGGATTGTATTACTGTCCTCCATTCTGCACCCTTCTCCTGCACCCCATGTCCTCCATTCTGCACCCTTCTCCTGCACCCCATGTCCTCCATTCTGCACCCTTCTCCTGCACCCCATGTCCTCCATTCTGCACCCTTCTCCTGCACCCCATGTCCTCCATTCTGCACCCTTCTCCTGCACCCCATGTCCTCCATTCTGCACCCTTTTCCTGCATCCCATGTTCTCTATTCTGCACCCTTCCCCTGCATCCCATGTCCTCCATTCTGCACCCTTCTCCTGCACCCCATATCCTCCATTCTGCACCCTTTTCCTGCTTACGCCTTCGAAATCTAAGGCACGCCGATGCAACTTTGGGACCCCTGGCTTTGTGAATCCAGTGCTTGCCTCCAGGGCTGTGGAGTCGGAGTCGGAGTCGAGGAGTCGGAGTCGGGGGAAATTTTGGGTACCTGGAGTTGGAGTCGGAGTCGGCAAACAATGCACCGACTCCGACTCCGACTCCTACTAAATTTAGATTGGAATAAAAAAAAAAAAAAAGCAAGTTTAAATGTCCCAATTCACAAAAAGTTATAATTAATGACTTCTCTACTGTAAGAATAAAGACCAATGCATGCAGTGCCTCACGTAACCGCAAAATGAACACGTTAAGTGACCGTGAAGAAGCATGCTTTTCATGTGCTTCACTATATGGCACGCAACGCACAATTAGGAGCTGCAATACTTATACTTTCCATAGTGTTGTGTTCTGCTTTTACAGGGAACGCATGTTAGAGAACCAGTAAGTGTCCAAATAAAAAAATTCCAACAGGAGTTTTATAAAGCACTAAAAGAAGTTGAAAAGTATGATCGCTCATCAAAACTTACTGTTGAAGAAGCCATCCTTGTTTATCCAGAGATCGTTAGTGATGTGGCCAGAATAGTTACTGCAATGCCACCCACCCAAGTCAGTGTCGAAAGATTATTTTCAGCCCTAAAAATAATAAAGTCTGACTTAAGAGCCTCTATGAAAGAGGATCTGGCAGAGGCAATTCTCTTCCTTAGAACTCTACATTGAATTGATTTGCATTTGCTAAGCCTAGAACTACATTTCAAGATTAATATAAACCATTTCTAGGTTTTACAGATTTTGTTTTTGGTTCATTATAGATGAGCTTTGTTTTTGTTCTAAAACAACCAAATAATGTGGTTTGTATTTTTGAACTGGTAAAGATCCTGTTCCTGATGTTTATGCCTGCTGCTACTATCCAGCCACTTGATTGTTTTCATTGTGTTTGTCTTTTGCTTACATTGTGTTTGTCTTTTGCTTAAACTGTGCAATACAGTAGACTGTTGGCTTCCCAGCCAGTAGTCCTGTGGTAGGTTGCGTTTCTTTCCCTCAAGGAATGTATAAAATACATTCGCATATTAATACAGAGGAGTCGGAGTCGGAAGTACATAAAACTGAGGAGTCGGAGTCGGAACATTTATCTACCGACTCCACAGCCCTGCTTGCCTCTGTGCGCTACGTCGGCGTAGCGTAAAGAAGATACGCTACGGCGGCATAAATATGCGCCGATGTATGTGAATCCGGGCCAATATTTTTATTAGGTTTAAGATAAACCAACAAACAGGAAAAAAATACAACACAGCACAAAAAATAAAATAAAAACAAGAACACCAGTCAACCTGGTCGTACAGAGGTAGAAAACATTAGGCAGTATGCTCAAATACAAAAAAATATATAACTATCAGCGCAAAAGTCATATAGTAGGCACAATGGTAAAAGGTGCAGGTACACTATCTAGGCATAACAATAGCAGAAGACCAGACATTAGGAATCCCCAAGGCACGGCCCCTCAATGGTCAAATAAGGATAATACAATCAGTGCTGGGAGAGGGTTAGCGGACTCGCCAACCATCTACCCCAAATTTTGTGAAAAGTTTTGTTCCGTTTCCGGAGTTCAAAAGTAAGTTTATACAGTGGGATAGCATCATTAATACCTTTTAACCAGAGAGACCTCAGAGAGGTCTGTGCGCCCTTCCAGGACAGTAAAATAGCTTTTTTAACATACAAATAGAGTATGCGGAGCAGTCTCTTGGCATGGGATGACCTGTGTAAGTCACCAAAAACGCCTATTAGGCAGTTCTTGGGGTGGATTATGTTTGGGAGGCCTAAAGCTGATGAGAGGAAAGCACCCCCTTCTTCCCAGAAGTCCCGGACTATCGGGCATGACCAGAAGTGTAGAAAATGGGCCTCTTGGCCACAGCCGAGAAAACAGGCAGCCGAGGGCAAGAGACCCACTTTGTGTAGCCTAGCCGGAGTGAGGTGGGTTTGATGGAAAATTTTGACCTGTATGATGCAGTGCCGGGAAGAAATGACAGAGGTTTTATACGTATCACTAAATTCTGACCAGTCCTCGTCTACCAGGGAGATGTCCAGCGAGGTCCATTTTACCTGAGCTTTGTGATACCCGGGGGGTTAAAGTCAGTCATTAGGGCTGCATAGTAGGTAGAGGCAAGTTTAGTGGGATCTGGCTGTCTGAGCAGTTTTTCCAATGGGGGGCAGGTCAGTGGGATCGTCCAGGGAGCCAAACTGGGCACCAATAGCGTGCCTGAGCTGGTAGTAGTAGAATAGGTACGATCTTGGTAGGTTAAAGTCTAAACGTAACTGGGAGAAAGATTTAAAGCCCTGAGCATTGTACAGGTGACATAAATATTTAACCCCCTTAGAGTACCAGCAATTGGGGTCAGGAAGGGAGTATAATTCCTGCAGAATAGGGTTAAACCACAGGGGGTTCTTGGGGGACTTCAGCCAGGTGTGTTTGACTATCTTCGTGACAATATAGAGGAAAGGGGAGTGGCAAGTATAGAGGTTCCAGGGCAGGGTTAGAGACCCGGCCACTGTAGATAATATTTGTAATGGTGACCACCGTTTACGACCTTCCATCAACCCACGACAGCTCATCTGACACTCCAACCCTCCAACAGACATCAGACATCCCATTTCCCAGAATAACGAGACTTGCTCTGTGTTCTGGTTTCAAATACAAGACAACTTTAATGGCTAGCTCTCAAGTTTATATACAGTTCAAGCATGAAAGGAACCATCAAACTCTCCACCCACACATCACACCCTGGGGGGGCTTCAATACACCTTCAGATGGCTAATTGCTAAACATTCCAGACATCTCGGCGACGCACTATAATTATCATGACCTATTCACTGCACATTCCTTCATTAACAGAATTCAAACAAAACACCATCACACAATGAATACCCCTCAATCTACATCTTTAGACAGACGTTCTGTCTCCACATACAGCTTGACAAGTTCCATTCCACACACACAACAGTATTTAGCATACATAATGAGAGATCCTGGACCAGACTCAATTAGCATGTCAACAGTCTACACAGAGAGATGAGTCATAGAATAAACCAACACTTTGCAATATCTCCTGCAATATGAGCTATCAGTAATGTCCCCTGTCCTGTAATTTAGGATATAATTTCTCAGTCACCCTATGGCCCTATTGGACATAAGGTGACCCTAGACATAAGAGTTATTAATGACGCTGGCACAGGAGTACCCCTCATCCTTCCAAAGTCTCTGTTTGTCCCGGGTCATTCCGTTACAATATTGTGCAAAGTTTCCAGGGAAGATGCGATGGCCCCCTCCGTAGAGGTACAGGCATTAGCCAGAGCCGGGCACAGCCAATCATGGACGTGCACAAGCTGGGATGCCACATAATATAGAAAGAAGTTGGGAAACGCCAAGCCTGTCAAATGTGCTGGCAACCGTAGTGTTTCGAGGGCCACTTTGGGGATCCGCCCTTCCACAGGAGAGTAGTACTTATTGGCCCAGATTCAGAGAGACTTACGACGACGTATCTCCAAATACGCCGTCGTAAGTCCGAATGAGCGTCGTATCTATGCGACTGATTCATAGAATCAGTTATGCAAAGATTAGTTATGCATAGAATCTGGGGAGTCACAGCCACGTCTGAGGGGAAAAGGCTGGACTTCTCTCAATTCACCCGGAAGATAGAATAGTCCCCAAATTGTCCACTATTTACACTCCGTTCCTCCGCACGTCACATGAGAGCTTATTTTCACACATTCCTGACAGATTTCTGTATGGTAAAGGTCAAAGTTCACTCTTCAGTTTAGAAGAGGTAGGACACACCCAGGAACAATGATTTGGTTTGCACGGGAGCCTCATATAGAGGACCCCTCAAATCTCCCCATCCAAAGCCTATATGTCCTATGACATCACACTGACCTCACAGCTCCTCCTGCCAATGTCTCTCCATCCAGAGTCAGAGAATCCTATGACATCACAATGACCTCACAGCTCCTCCTCCCAATGTCCCTCCATCCAGAGTCAGAGAATCCTATGACATTACACTGACCTCACAGCTCCTCCTCCCACGGTCCCTCCATCCAGAGTCAGAGAATCCTATGACATCACTGACCTCACAGCTCCTCCTCCTAATGTCCATCTATCTGGCTTTTTTTCTGATGCTCTTAGGATGTGGGCAGAGCCTTGGCATCCTCACTAGCAAAGTGGGACTGTTGGTCCTGCATTGTATGTAATGACATCAGAATACCTGCAACAAGCTTTTATCCTGCATAGTGTGGGGGTCCTGTGTGGGTAAATTATATCTCCGTCTGAAGTGGGGCTTTAATAAAATGGAGACCTGATTGGTGAGGTGAGGAGGATTCTGGGAATGTCATTTGATTTTACTATATGTGTTCAAATCTAGAGTTTTACTCCTGTGAAATCTGGATATCCTATGATAATCACATTGCCTCCACTTCCCTCCTTGATAGAATAGAGAAAGAAGATTCTAGAAGTCACTATAGAGATCATCAAATTGCTGACAGGAGACATGAGCGGTGTTAGGAAGGACATCATGATGGACAATCAGCCGCCCCTCACATCACCGGGTAAGAGGAGACTTTATTGTAAAGGAGAGAGCAGTACGGAGGCTCCACCTAGATCCCCCATCATCTGATAAACACATAGAAACAATGTATTCAGTCAGTGTGTGTGTTTCCTACAGATGGATCCAGTAATGGGAACCCACCAGAGAGATGTCCCCGTCCTCTGTATTCCCGGGATTCCACACAGGAAGGTCACACCATCCCCCACCATCATCAGGTAGATGAGGAACAATCACTGATAGTATCATTAGGATCTGTACATTATCTGCATTGTTACCATTGATGTCATTTTTATTCTATATTCAGAGTGGAGACCTGAGAGATTCTAAAGTTGAGGTTAAAGAAGAGATAAAAGAGGAGGATGAGGAGTATGGAGTGATGGAGGAGTTATCAGAAAGACACAAGGATATGATGGAGCCACCTAATACCAGGAACCCACCAGAGAGATGTCCCCGTCCTCTGTATTCCCGGGATTCCACACAGGAAGGTCACACCATCCCTCCTTATTTAAAGGTTGGTGGGACGGAGCATCTAGACATGGACTTGTGGAGGGCTGTTTCGATTTTATAGATGTGATGTCACAGTAATAAAGCTTATACCTTGATGATATTCTCTCTCATTGTCTTGGTTTAGAGTGGAGATCCAATCGATATAGAATTTGAGGTGAAATCAGAAGAAGAAGAGACGTATGTGAGGGATGATCAGCAGTCTATGGAGGAGGATGGAATAACAGGGACATTTATAGAGGAGGACACTCCTACAGAGATCAGCACAGGTGGGTCATTAACACTAAATACATTCCTCCACCCATACTGCTCACTGATTGGTCCAGAGTAGGGCGGGGACTGGGTGATAATCTTCCTTCTCTGTGATGCAGACACAGTTTATTTGTACTCAGAGCCTCTTGTGGAACTAGGGGAAGGAAACAGAAGAAAGCTGAAAGTTTACCTGGGGTGTGCCGTGGTCAGTATGCCTAAAAGGGGGTAAAAACAAAAGACATTAGGATGAGTATATAAAGGAGGTTTATTGAAACAATACAAATTAATTGGCCAAATGAACAAATGCTTGAGACATCTCAATGAGTGGCTCCGGGATGTACCTGGAGTAGCATGATGACCTCCACCTGCCTAACCTTTTAATAATGTGAATCGGGACACCCTGGCGCAATACCGCAGAAGTGGCCCCAACCCTAAATGAATGACCTGAGCAGGACATGGGATTCAACCCCAGATTCCCTAAGAGGGTGCAACAATACTTTATGAAAAGTGCAGAGGTCAGAGGGGCCCCGTTAACCGTCAAAAGAGGACTAGCCCTGGGTTCCCCTGATAACTGGGCCATGAGTAAAACCGAAACCAGGCACCAACCAACCTCAATCTTGAAATACCTGATATCGGTACCAGCCCCAGTTTGCTGCGTTTTACATGCCTCTAGGTGTAACACGAAATGGTCAGGGTACCTGATCGACTGATTAATCAGTGTATAGGAATTATCTCCCGTACAAGCAAACTCCCCCGGTCTAAGGAAACCATAAAATGCTAAATAGCCGCCTTCCGCACCAGGCTAGGTAGCTGCCCAAAAGGAGACCTAGACAAAATATCCGACATGGCCCGGAAGATGTGCCCTGCCATAGGCAACCTGTTAGTAGGGCTCGGGGGGTTGCTCTTCTGAATACCCATGAGGATAGCTTTAACAGAATGAGCTGCAAACAATGACTGCCTACCGGGATGAAGTAGAGAAATAAAATGTTGGCTACCTGCCAAATACCCCTTGATGGTATTGTGGGACAATTTCAGTTGAAAATGACAGTAGGCCACAAAAGACAAAAGGTAGTGATTATAAAAACAATCCGACTTAGGGTACCGAGTTAGGAAAGACTGAAATGTTCTCCAGGCCGTACTGTAAGCCCTCCTTGTGTTGATAGACAGTCACCTGTCAATCAACCCTAATGCCCCTGCCCAGTGCGTGTTTAATGCAGGGACGGGGTGGCACAGAGGTCTGCATCGGGAAGCTGTTGGAAAAAGGACGAGAAATCAAAAACGAGACAGAGCGTCTGCTGCCAAATTCTGCACCCCACTAATAAACCTGCAGTGGATGTGGAACCTAAACTGTAGGGATCGCCAAATGAGCCTGCGTATGAAAGCCATGATGTGTAGCCAATAGGGATGAGCTTCGTGTTCGAGTCAAACTCATGTTCGACTCGAACATCGGCTGTTCACTCATTCGCCAAATTTTGAACATTATGGGCAGTTTGTGCCAAATTCGAGTGGCGCGTCACGGCCCATAATTCACTGTCATCGCAGTGCATTGCTGGCTGAAGATTGGCCAAGCATGCACTATGACCCGCATGCTTTAGCCAATCATAGCGCCATCAGCACAGAGAGCCATAATTGGCCAAAGGAAGGGTGCCTTTGGCCAATCATGGCTCAGGGGAGTAGGGACATGCCCCACACTATATAAGGACGCCTGCGTGTTGGCCTTGTGTAGTGTGTTGCGGCAATGTGACTTGTGAAAGTCTGAGAGAGATAGAGAGAGTCAGAGTGTCATTTAATTTTAGTTAGAGCAGGCAGGTCATTCAGGTAGCTGCAGTCAGTGCATTTAGTATATATATGCATCCTAGGAGTTGTGTGTGTGTGTATATATATATATATATATATGTATACATACACTGTATTCAGTTTAGCTATATATCACTTCAGAGTTTTCCTGTTATTCTCGCTGCAGTATATTAAGTCAGTGTAGTGTATACTGGGCTCAGTGTGCAGCTAAAGCGGACTGTAGACAATTCCTTTTTTACCTACCTATTCCAATACATCAAATACAATGGCCCGGATACTCATACATCGGCGCATATTTATGCCGCCATAGCGTATCTTTTTTACACTACGCCGGCGCAACGCGGAGAGGCATGCACTGTATTCAGCAAACCATTGCTCACCAAGATGAGCCATCGTAACGTATTTTTGAAGGCGCAGGCCAGCATAAGTGTAAGTGGGCGTGACCCCATGCAAATGATGGTCCGAGCGCGTCGCGTGACGTGGACGTATGCTCACAACTACGCCCGGCGTAACCCCTAAGATACGCCGGCCCACCGCCTACGCCCAGAGCATAAATACGCCCAGACATGCGCCCGTCGAGCGCAAAAGTACACCAGCAGCTTTTCTACCATTGGTGTAGGTACTTTTGCGTTCTGAGCGATGTCTGCTCCTGTGACTGAGAGGGAGAGGAGGAAAAAACTATTTTCACCGGAGGAGAAGGCAATCCTGATCACTGCCTTCTCAAGGTACGATGTGTACCTCCTTAGGGCACAGAGTGGCATGACCAGCAAGGTCAGGAAGGAGGAGATCCTCCAGGAGGTCACCCTGGAGGTCAATGCCCTTGGACATGAGCGAAGGACCTCAAGGGACATTGGTAAAAAAAAATCAATGACCTGTGTCGTCTGGTCAGAGACAAGCTGGCCAGGATGAGGAGGCACGGGAGGTGGACCAGCCAGTACTATCAGGCTCACTGCCGATGAGGAGGTGATTGCCAGATGTCTGGAGAGGGAGCAAGTGGAGGGCCTGGAGGGCTTTGACTCCGGTGACCAGGCCTTGAGGAGAGGTAAATGTGTTTTATTCCCTATCCGGTGTGGAGCATGTGAGGGGGTGCAAGGGAACATGTGACAAGTGTGTGGGTCCACCAACATGTGAATGCTTTGTGTCATCCACAGATGTGCTGGAGGGAGCTGGGCAATCATCAGCTGCTGGATGACCCACGCCATCCCCAGAGGAGTGTGCCCACACCTCTCCTCTAGAGGAAGTTGAGGAGGATCTTGAGGAAGGTGTCTACCTCGAGGAGGAGAACATCATCCCTGGACCCTTCCAAACCTCCTCCCCCATCAGGGGAAGCCCCTCACCCTCCTCCCCCATCAGGGGAAGCCCCTCAAGGGCCTTCCCCATCAGGAAAAGCCCCTCAAGGGCCTCCCCCATCAGGGAAAGCCCCTCAAGGGCCTCCCTGTACAGACGGCCCCAAGCCTCTTCTGCCCCCAGGAAGGCATTGCGGAAGACAAGGGGTGTTCCCGGGCTTGTGAGGGAACAGGGCCACCAGACGCATCACATGGGTGCTATTTCCGGTGACCTGCGCCGTGTGGCAGACAGTCTGGCCTCTTCAGCCAAGACCCAGGCTGAATGCACAGTGGCTGTGCAGGGCACTGCAGCCACTGTGCAGCAGTGCCTCACACAGCAGGCTGATCAGAGCCCCTCAATCTCTGACAGCCTGCAGGATGTGCGAACTGCGCTGCCATGGTGACCTGCATTGGGGAGCTGCAGGCCACAACAGCAGGCCTCGTGGGAGAGGTGTAAAGCCTGGGAGTGGCTATACAGGCCAACACTGCTGCCATCGAGGTGGAGGGATGGCAGAGCAGGCGCCACCAGCGGCACACCACCACCCGCCAGCTGCGGATGCAGGCGCAGATGAACGCGGTCCTCAACCGCATTGCCCTTGCGTTGGAGGGCAGGCAGCCAGCACCTGCCAGGAGTGGCAGACCTGGGGATGATCCTCCTCCTGATGCCCCACCCGAGGCTCCCCCCAGACAACTGAGGAGCCGTGGCACCATGCCTGGCCCACGACAGGGCAAATGAGTGCTTTTTTTTATTTATTTTTTGCTCAGATTATGAGATTTTTTATTTTGGAGTGTCGTGCACAGAAGGATGTGCCGTCCTCCAGTAAGGGCATGCCATGTCGGCCAATGGCATGAACCCTTTTTGTTTTTTGTAGTGACTGCACAAAGTCAGGAGTGCAGGCTACAGTGTGACTGGTGTGTGAATGTGTGGGTGACATACCTGCCAGCAAGGCGTGTCACCTTGGATCGTCGGGGAGAGGTTATCCCCACGACCGTGTAAATGTGGTAACACCATTGGGGCCTTGGCGTGGCGTTGCTGCTCCCAAGTCCTGCACGGTGGACTTGGGCTAATCCAATGTGAAGTGGATGTGGTGTGTGTGAGCACAGGACCCCAGATGGCAAGTCACTTTTTTTTTATTTTTTATTTTTTTAAATAATAATATTTTTTTATTTCTTTTTTTTATTCCTTTTAGTTCCTTTTTTTATATATATTTTATATATATTTTTCTTTATTTTGTTTCTTCTCAATTCGCGGCAGCACCCCCCCCCCCAGGCCCATGCCTTAAGCTGTGTAAGGGGCCCCATAATTCCTGATGGCTGCCCCTGGCATACGGATGTGTTGTCCTGCAAGTGTGGTTGCTGAGCTCGTCCGTAACGGTGCTGCTGCAGCTGCTGTCCAGCTGACCTGTGCACGTCTGGTGCTGAGTTACACCTGCTTTATGCATATTTGAATAGAAAATCAATGGGAGAGCCACATGCGTCCAGCGGTGCATCCTCATCAGCACGTGGCCATGGGACACGCTTGTCCTTTTTTTCAGCAGCTGGCAATGTTGAGCCGCAACATGCATAAGAGTTGGTAGAGTGGATGACCAAGCCATCCTCATCCTCTCTCACCCAGGCTCAAGGTACTTTGTCTGCCAAAGCAGCTGCCAAAGCGGTCTCTTCCCTCGGGTCAATGGCATCAGTCACTCCTTTCCTAGTCCCCCTGAGGAGTCCCCCGAACTGTTTGACCACAGTGTTGGTACATGCTGCAGGAGGATGCCCAGCGTTTTGAAGGCTCTGATGATGGTACCCAGCTAGAGGAAGGCAGTAACATGAGCCCAGAGAAAGGGGATGTCCAAGATGGACAGCAATCTGGCAGTCATGTTCCCCCAGCTGCAGCATACTGCCAGGTTTGCTCCAGCGATGAAGAGGGAGGGGATGATGAGGTCACTGACTCCACGTGGGTGCCTGAGAGGAGGAGGAGGCACATCTCCAACGAAGCAGGATGCCCTCCAGGGGCCAGCTTAAGGGCAGCACACCAACTGCATCACACCGCAGAGCTCCTCAAGCGTATCTCGCATGGCCAAAACATCACCCGCTTGGGCACCACATGCTTGACCAGACATATGTCGACCTGCCATGCAGTTCGTTGGCAAGCGTACATAAAAGATCCACACCAAAGAACAAAGCAGACCTCCCCTTGCTCCTCATCAGCTGGGATCTCAAACCTCACTATACCTTCAGTCCTCTCAGAAACCTGCACTGATAGGACTGAAGGTGTAGAATTAGGTGTGTCACTGCACGTACTTGCGGGAAATCTTCTTTCGGTACACCAATGTCCGATTGTACCAGGCAAATTTCCCTGCCCCAGCTGCTGCACCAGCGAAAGAAGTTCGCTCCCAGCCATCCACATGACCAGCGGTTGAATGATAGCTTGGCTAAATTGCTAGAACTTCAACTGCTGCCTTTTCAGTTGGTAGATTCTGCCCCCTTCCGTGAGTTTGTGCGGTACCTCTGTGGCAGGTTCCCAAACGCCACTTTTTCTCTTCCGTTCATGGACGGACACAGCAGCCTTTGACCTTGGGGTTATATCCGCTTCCTTCCAGGAGAGTTAGGCAGAAAAAAAGCACTTTAAGTGTTAACAACACTTTCCTCAGTGCAGCTCCTCCCAGGGGGCGTGGCTCCCAGGTATAACCCACACCCCGCTCTAGCAGCCTCAGTTTTTCTGTGCCTAACGTCAGGAGAGGACAGGCACTCTGGAGTCCTGTACTCTGGAGATTTTTTCTTGCGATTTTTTTTTTTTGTTTTTTTTTTGTTTTTTTGTTCCTGCATTTTTGGATCCTGTGATTCTTCTATCAACTGCCGACTGGGTGACAGGCTGGGTCTTGACTCTTGTAGTCCCCCCATGTTTGGCCATCGAGCGTGTGCCGGCCCTCAGCTCAGCTCTGGGTTGTACACGACAGGCCCCATTGCTCCAGGGGCAGCCGGGGAACGTCATGTTCTATGGCACACATATGACCGGTCTCTATGTAATATCTGAAGCACCTATACAGGATGATCCATTGCCTCTATCAGGAGTAGCAGCCTCTCCTGTGGTGCCTGTGCCTGCATATGTCACTGAGGACACTTTGGCGGCAGTCCTGAACAACTTAAAAGGGAGAATCGCTACGTTAATTGCAAAGTCCTCACAAAAGGACAAAAAGCGAAGCAGATCTCCTTCTGTTGTTTTAGATCTCCTTGCAGAAAGATCTGAGGAGGATGATGTAACACCTTCAGGGGATATGGATGAGGAGTCAGAGGGATTAGGGATATCAGAAGAACCCTTTTCTGCTTCCCAGGTTCTGAAATCACGGGTGCGATGCTATTCTGAAGCAGTATGCTCTACATTACTCTCTTCGGAATTAACTGAATCCCTTGTCTCCTCCCTGGGTTCATTAAAATTCCCGCAGGCTGCATGCTCTTTTCCGGTTCATCCTTTACTGGAGAACCTGATTTACACAGACTGGCTACATCCAGATAAGCGTTTTTCACCTCCTAGGAGATTTGAAGTTCTTTATCCCATGGAGGAGAAGTTTACCAAGAAGTGGAGTCTGCCCTCTGTAGATGCAGCTATTTCTTGTGTAAATAAGAACCTAACTTGTCAAGGACGCATATTTACATGTGCCTATCCATCCCACTCACCAAAAGTTCCTAAGGTTCGCTGTAGAACATCGCCACTTCCAGTTTGTGGCTCTGCCCTTTGGTTTGGCAACTGTGCCCCGGGTATTTACAAAGGTTCTGGCCCCTCTGTGGGCAAAGCTGAGGGCACGGGGCATAGCGGTAATGACCTATCTAGAGGACCTACTTTTGATAGATCATTTAGTGGCAGGATTAAATTCAAGCTGTGATAAGGATGGTAGAATACCTGGAGCATTTAGGATGGATCATAGAGTGAGTGAGTGAGAAACTTATATAGCGCAACACATGTGAACTGAATCGCCTCTGGGCGCTGAATCGATTCCATGCGTAGAGCCCCATTTGACCTCAGAAGAGATGGGTTTTAATCTCTCTCCTGAAGGCCAAGTGGTTCACCTCCAACCGAATGGTGGATGGTAGATCGTTCCACAGACGAGGTCCCTGGACTTCAAATCTTCGATCTCCTTTGGACTTGTATCTGGAATAGATTTTGATTGGTGGATCGCAGAACGCGATTGGGGATATGAGCTTTTATTTTTTCGCATAGATATTGGGGGGCGTTTCCTTGAATACACTTATGCATTAGGCAGAGTGCCTTGAAAGTGATTCTGTATTTTACTGGCAACCAGTGAAGGGATCTCAGTGAAGGTGAGATTGATTCCCATGTTTTTTTGCCGGTCACTAATCGAGCGGCCGTATTTTGAACGACTTGCAGACGAGTGATTTGGTATTTGGAGAGTCCGAGATAGAGGGCATTCGTATAGTCAAGTCTGGAATTAATAATTGTTCCCACCACGACTGGAATGTCCTCTTTCGGGATAAAGGAGGTGAGTCTGCATAGTAGGTGCAGCAGATGGTGCGAACCGCTGACTACTGACCCTATTTGTGCATCCATTGTCATGTTGGAGTCGAAGATGACTCCCAGACTTTTGACTTTGGTGCTAGGGGTGATCGATTTACCCAGAATGGGCGGAGGTGTCCATGTTGTTGCGGGATGCTTTTTGCGGTTGGCGTGAAACAGGAGAAGTTCTGTTTTTGAACCGTTGAGTTTAAGATAACTCTGTGTCATCCAGTTGTCTATCAAAGTAAGGCATTTCTCTAGTCCGAGATAATGATCCTTTTTGTTGTGTCGTCTGCATAAGAGTGATAAAGTAACTTCTGGTTACTAATGATTTCGAAAAGAGGGCGGAGATAGATGTTAAACAGTACGGGCGACAGAGGGGATCCCTGAGGGACTCCGCAAGACACTGTACGTTTTTCAGAAGTGAAAGGCCCCAGTTTCACCGTTTGTGATCGTTTTTCCAAGAAGGAGGAGAACCAAGCTAAATCACCTTCCGTGACTCTGGCTACTTCAGCTAGCCGAGTCAGTAGTAATCCATGGTCTACTGTGTCAAAAGCTGCACTTAGGTCCAACAGTATCAGAAGACGAGATTCTCCTTCGTCTGCTGCCTCGAGGGCGTCATCCCATATTTTAAGCAGCGCTGTTTCTGTTTCATGACCTGGACGGAAACCCAATTGGAACGGATTGAGTAATTTATGGGTGTCTAAATGGTGTTGTAACTGTTGTACAACATTACCTTGGAGAAGACATTTAGGCCTGTTATGGGTCGACGGTTGTTTGGGTCTTTGGGGTCGAGGGTGTTTTTTTCAGAATTGGTTTTATTATACCTTGTTTCAGCAAAGTAGGCACCGTGCTCTCCTTGAACGATTGGTTTATGAGCTGCGTGATAGCTCGTGCCAATATATCGGCACATTCTTTCAGTAGTTTAGTGGGGATGATGTCATTGGGTGATGTGCTGTTTCGCAGCGTACTGATGATATTTTTAGTGTCATTGATTGAAATGAGTTTAAGGGAGAAGTTAGTTGATTTCGGTGGTTTTATGTGGGTATTGGATTTGTGATTTGGGGAAGGGGTTTATGACGGTTCTTTTTTGCTGAATACTTTCACGGATTTTTTAAATTTACGTCTGCGTAAATCACTTTACGCAGATATGTGTGCGCCAGACCCACAAACCAACATACGCCTAAAAACAGGCCATCCTACGCTGCCGAATCTTGCACACGCCGGCGTAGCGTGGGCGCAAATATGGGCTGGACGCATGTTGCTTCTACCATTGATTAGGCATTCAAATATGCAAATGAGGGAAATATGGCGATTCACAAACGTGCGTGCGCCCGTCACAGGCTACGCGCGGTGCACGTAAGTTGTACGTCCGGCGTAAAGTTATTCCCCATAAAGGAGGTGTAACTCCGCAACAGACGTGCACAGGTCAGCTGGAGAGCAGCTGCAGCAGCACCGTTACGGACGAGCTGAGCAACCACACTTGCAGGACAACACATCTGTATGCCAACATGCCAGGGGCAGCCATGGTCATAGCACTACTGCGTCCACAGGCACGGAGGAGGGCACAGGAGAGGATAAACCGAACGCGCATGAACATATTTGGCATGGGGAAATCGGAGGTGTATCGCATCTATAGATTCAGCCCTGATGCCATCCTGGAATTAGCCACAGCCCTGCATGATGAAATCACCAGCCAGACAGAATGCTCACATGCAGTGCAGCCACTGGTCAAGGTACTGGCAACACTCCATTTCCTCGCCAGTGGATCTTTCCAACGTACAAGTGGAGTCGTGGCTGGGATGTCACAATCCACCATGAGCAGATGCGTACACCAAATTGTCCCCGCAATCCTCACACTCTACAGAATTGCCAGATTCCCACGCACCGTGGGGGCCATTGATTGCACACATGTGGCACTACGGCCCCCCCGTGCCACAGAGCACATATACCGTAATCGTAAGCAGTGGCATTCCATCAACATACAGGTGATAGCCGATGCCCAAGGCCTCATATGGCACGTCCGTGCCAAACACCCAGGGGCCAGCCACGACAGCTACATATACCGTCAAAGCAACATCCCAACAGAATTCGAACAGAACATGTATGGGGACAGCTGGCTGGTTGGTGAGTGACATGGGAGTCAGGCATGACTGTCTGACCCCATGATGCAGACATCACGAGGGGCACATGCACGGCAAACATCCTCCTGTCTTTTCCCTTCCAGGATGAGAGAGCCTCTGGCCTACTGAACGGATGCTCTGAAAATTTCTTGGAATCAGTTTTCACTGATCTATGCATTCCCCTGATCCCTCTCTTACAGAGATTACTGGGCAGGATCAAGAAGGAGGGAATACCAGTACTTCTAGTGGCCCCAAATTGTCCCAAGAGGCCCTTGTACGCCGAGATCATAAAGATGGCGGTAGGAAGACCAGCTTCTGCTTCATCACGACTTACTGTCACAGGGTCCAGTGTTTCATCCTTCCTTACAAAAGCTAAATTTGACGGTCTGGCTGCCGAGACCTACATTTTGAAGAAGCGAGGGCTCTCGGGTCCAGTTGTTTCCATTTTTATTAATGCTAGAAACCAGCCTTCAGGCTTATCTACTAACTACAGAGTTTGGAAGGCGTATGTTTCCTGGTGTGAATCCAGAGGGTGGAATCCTCAGAAGTATGTCATAAGTAGGATTCTCACCTTTTTGCCAATTAGGAGTGGATATGAAATTAGCCCTGAGTACCATCAAGGGTCAAATATCGGCTCTATCAGTCTTTTTTCAGAGACCGCTGGCATCTCACTCCCTAGTTCGGGCTTTCATTCAGGGGGTAGTGTGGATCAATCCGCCAGTCAAGTCTCCCTTATGTCCCTGGGATTTGAATTTAGTATTGTCAGTCTTGCAAAAGCAACCTTTTGAACCTATCTGCCATATTCCGTTGATTCTTTTGAGCAGGAAATTGGCCTTTCTGATTGCTATCTCTTCTGCTAGGAGAGTATCAGAATTAGCAGCTCTTTCTTGTAAAGAGCCTTATTTAATTTTTCACAAAGACAAAATTGTACTACGCCCTCATCCTACCTTTTTACCAAAGGTGGTGTCGACATTTCATTTAAATCAAGACATTGTTTTATCTTACTTTTTTCCTGAGCCGCAGACAGCGGGGGAAAAGTTATTGCACTCCCTAGATGTAGTGAGAGCAGTAAAAGTTCATCTGCAGGCAACGGCTCAGATACGTAAAACAGATGTTTTGTTTATTGTGCCAGATGGTCCCAAGAAGGGCCAGGCGGCATCAAAATCCACCATTGCTAGGTGGATTCGACAAGTAATTGTTCAAGCTTATGGTTTAAGTAACAAGATTCCTCCTTTTTCTTTTAAGGCGCATTCGACCAGGGCAATAAGTGCTTCATGGGCAGTGCATCTTTTACCTGTAAAATCCTTTTCTTGGAGTACACCACGGGACACAGAGGCCCCCCCCCCTTCTCATGGGATCCTTACTGCTTTGCTACTTCCCTTAGGGGAGGGGTTATAAAGAGGGGAACTTGACTTCATTGGTTGTGCCAGTGTCCAATCACCTCTGGTGAGCTATACAACCCACTGTGTAATGAATAGAGGCTCTGTGTTTCGTGGTGTACTCCAAGAAAAGGATTTTACAGGTAAGCTGTTATAAAAATTCAATTTTTTTTTTTTCACAAAATTGTCATATTATCAGGTTATTTCTCACAGCATATGCATACCACAAATTACACCCCAAAACACATTCTGCTGTTACTCCAGAGTATGGTGATACCACATGTGTGAGACTTTTACACAGTGTGGCCACATACAGAGGCCCAACATGCAGGGAGCACCTTCACATGTGTGAGACTTTTACACAGCGTGGCCACATACAGAGGCCCAACATGCAGGGAGCACCTTCACATGTGTGAGACTTTTGCACAGCGTGGCCACATACAGAGGCCCAACATGCAGGGAGCACCTTCAGGCATCCTGGAGCACCCAGGCCAATTCTGACATTTCTCTCCTACATGTAAAAAAAACCAAAATATTATGCATGTTTTTTTAGCAAAGACCCTAGAGAATACAATGGTGGTCGTTGCAACTTTTTTTCTCACACGGTATTTGCGCAGCAATTTTTCTAACGTGTTTTTTTTTGGGGGGGGGGGGAGAAAACAGTTTTATGCTTTAAAAAAACAAAACAGTAAAGTTAGCCCAATGATAAGTGGTAAGGGGGCATTATAATAATATTGTGGAAACTGAAAAGCACAATAAAATATGAAAATAAATATAAAGAAACAACAAATGATCCACCCCTGTGAAAAAAATGTGTAGCAGTGAGAAAATCTTGATGATTGATCAAAAAAAGTCCAATTATCACAAACTGATACAGTCAATGATCAAATAAAGTCCCAATAATTGTAGAAACCAAAAAAAACAGGTGTTTAAATTTCAAAAAACAGCCACCACCAACAGGATTCTTGCTGCAGTAGACTTGTTATACAGAAAGTGCAATCTTATTCCTTCACCAAAACACTGTAGATACGACACCCAAAAGTGCACAGAAGGGGATTGTGCTTACCAGATTCTATGGATCTTTTTAACTAAAAAAAGATCACATAAGCTTAGACAGGATCGTGCCTGCACAACTTGCCATAGACAGGAAATTAATGTAGTACCTCTTGTCCTCCATTTCAGAGATGGGATATGAAACACAAATCCCAAGCTTCCATAGTGCAAACCATTTATTTTAATAGGATAAAAAGATAACATAAGGCCAAATGGCCGCTTACATTAAAAAGTGCCCATCCTGGCACTGGGACTGAAGACTCATAAGGATAGCACAAGCTCCTCCACCTCCGTGGCAGCGTGCGTTCCACTTGCTTAGGGCTCAAGCCAGATCACCGGATTGGACGTAGGGAGTACACGTGACCAGGCTACGCAGCCGACGTACGTTTCGTTAGGTTAACGTCTTCAAGGGGGCGTGAGTTAGCCCAATGTTTTTACATAATTTGAAAGATGAAATTACGCCGAATAAATAGATACCCAACATGTCACCCTTCAAAATTGCACACGCTCGTAGAATGGCGCGTGTAACGGTCAGGGGTTAACGCCGTTTACGATATTCCATTCCACCAACCCACGACAGCTTATCAACACTCCACAATCCAGCAGACGAACACGACCCATAGGATTCCCCAGAAACGAGACACACACAGCTCTGTTCTCTGGTTCAAAACGAATAGACAGTTTAATGGTAAAACCCAGGCTCTTAAACAGTTATAGGTAGATTCACATACTTTGGCCTAACTTTAGGGCGGCCTAGCCTAGCCTTTTTAGGCTACACCGCCGTAAATTAGTTAGGCTAGTGATTCACAAACCACTTACCTGCTAATCTACGGCGGTGTAGCCTAAAACGAGCGAGGGTAAGGGTGCCTAATTCAAATGACTTGGAGGGGGGCGTGTTGTATGGAAATGAGGCTTGACCTCACGTTTTTTGACGTTTTTTGACACTACGCATGCGCCGGGCGACTACATTTCCCAGTGCGCATTGCGGCTAAGTAGGCCGTACGGGCCTATTGATTTTGACGTGTACGTAAACAACGTAAATCCCGATTCGCGGACGACTTGCGCAAACAACGTAAAAAATTCAAACCTCGCGGCGGGAACGGCGGCCATACTTAACATTGTTATTCCACCTCATAGGTGGAATAACTTTAGGCGGCCTATCCCTTACGGAAACAACGTAATGCGACGGTGTGTGCCTGGCGTACGTTCGTGAATCGGCGTATCCCCTCATTTGCATAATCTACGCCGGCCGGAATGGAAGCGCCATCTAGCGGACAACAGAAACATTGCAAGCTAAGATAGAACGGCACAAGCCGTTCTATCTTAGCTTTGTTTAAACAAACGCTGGCGTAGATTCAGAGTTAGGTCGGCTTATCTACTGATAAGCCGGCCTAACTCTTTGTGAATCTACCTAATAGAAACCACAATGAACAATGACCCAACTCCACCCACAACATGACACAATGAGCTCAATACACATCTTTTAGTCAGACTTTCTGGCACCAGGATAATCTACATGAGCTAACCATTTACCCAGACAAGGTGACTCTGAGATAAGCTTTTTTCAACTGCTATACAATACACATTTATCATCAATAGAAATTCACACAATACAGTGTCAATTGGCATCACACAATGAAAGGTTCTTGAGAGTCAGACTAAGGTTCATTTACATGACAGTAGCAGATGACATTAAACACCTTAACAGTCTGTGTTCCCACATGAATGAATCACTCTTCTATTGACCTGTTGGGTTCAGAATCAACAACCTGTAATTAGTTCTTGCAGACATTCTTGAATATATTGTTGATTACAGACCCATGTTAACCACTTAAGGACCGGACCAATATGCTGCTAAATGACCCAAGGGGTTTTTACAATTCGGCACTGCGTCGCTTTAACAGACAATTGCGCGGTCGTGCGACGTGGCTCCCAAACAAAATTGGCGTCCTTTTTTCCCCACAAATAGAGCTTTCTTTTGGTGGTATTTGATCACCTCTGCGGTTTTTATTTTTTGCGCTATAAACAAAAATAGAGCGACAATTTTGAAAAAAATTCAATATTTTTTACTTTTTGCTATAATAAATATCCCCCAAAAACATATATAACAAATTTTCCTCAGTTTAGGCCGATATGTATTCTACCTATTTTTGGTAAAAAAAATCGCAATAAGCGTTTATCAATTGGTTTGCGCAAAATTTATAGCGTTTACAAAATAGGGGATAGTTTATTATTATGTTTTTACTACTAATGGCGGGCGATCAGCGATTTTTTTCGTGACTGCGGCATTATGGCGGACACTTCGGACAATTTTGACACATTTTTGGGACCATTGTCATTTTCACAGCAAAAAATGCATTTAAATTGCATTGTTTATTGTGAAAATGACAGTTGCAGTTTGGGAGTTAACCACAGGGGGCGCTGTAGGAGTTAGGGTTCACCTAGTGTGTGTTTACAACTGTAGGGGGGTGTGGTTGTAGGTCTGACGTCATCAATCGAGTCTCCCTATAAAAGGGATCACTCGATCGATGCAGCCGCCACAGTGAAGCATGGGGAAGCCGTGTTTACATACTGCTCTCCCCGTTCTTCAGCTCCGGGGAGCGAACGCGACCCACGTCTAGGCAGGGACGTACAGGTACGCCAATGTGCCTGTACGTGCCATTCTGCCGACGTATGTCTACATGCGGTGGTCGGGAAGTGGTTAAGGACCGCCTCCTGCACATATACGTCGGCAGAATGGCACGGCTGGGCACAAGCACGTACAGGTACGTCCTCTTTAAGTGCCCAGCCGTGGGTCGCGCGCCCGAGACCCGGTCTGAAGCTCCGCGGACCCAATCGCCGCTGGAGTCCCGCGATCGGTCCCCGGAGCTGAAGAACGGGGAGAGCTGTATGTAAACACAGCTTCCCCGTTCTTCACTGTGGCACCGTCATCGATCGTGTGTTCCCTAATATAGGGAAACACAATCAATGACCTCACACCTACAGCCACACCCCCCTACAGTTAGAAACACAGACGAGGTCGTACTTAACCCCTTCAGCGCCCCCTTGTGGTTAACTCCCAAACTGCAATTGTAATTTTCACAGTAAACAATGCATTTTTATAGCATTTTTTGCTGTGAAAATGACAATGGTCCCAAAAATGTGTCAAAATTGTCCGAAGTGTCCGCCATAATGTCGCAGTCACGAAACAAAATCGCTGATCGCCGCCATTAGTAGTAAAAAAAAAAAATATATAGAAATGCAATAAAACTATCCCCTATTTTGTAAACGCTATAAATTTTGTGCAAACCAATCGATAAACGCTTATTGCAATTTTTTTACCAAAAATGGGTAGAAGAATACGTATCGGCCTAAACTGAGGAAAACATTTTTTTTTATATATATATATGTTTTTGGGGATATTTATTATAGCAAAAAGTAGTATTTTTTTCAAAATTGTCGCTCTATTTTTGTTTATAGCGCAAAAAATAAAAACCGCAGAGGTGATCAAATACCACCAAAAGAAAGCTCTATTTGTGGGAAAAAAAGGACGCCAATTTTGTTTGGGAGCCACGTTGCACGACCGCGCAATTGTCAGTTAAAGCGACGCAGTGCCGAATTGCAAACACTGGCCAGGTCCTTTACCTGCCTAAAGGTCCGGGTCTTAAGTGGTTAAAACAATCCAACATATGTCCCTTATTTCCTGGCTCAATCTGTGTAAGAGCTTTTGGGTCCCACGGCCCTCCCGTTACAGCACCAAACTATGCTACTTAAAAATCCCCATAGACGACGCTTTATTTTTTTACTGGTTACATGTTTTGAGTTACAGAGGAGGTCTAGTGCCAAAATTATTGCTCTCGCTGTAACGTTAGCAGCGATACCTCACATGTGTGGTTTGAACACCATTTTCATATGTGGGCGGAACTTACGTATGCGTTCGCTTCTGCATGAGAGCACACGGGGACAGGGGCGCTTAAAAATTATTATTATTTTTTATTGTTCATTTTACTTTATTTTAGTTCAACACTTTTTCCCCAAAACTATTTTTTTGATCACTTTTATTCCTATTCATGTAAACATCCCTTGTAATAGGAATATGGCATGACAGGTCCTCTTTACAGTGAGATATGGGGGGGTCAATAAGACTCCACACCTCACTTCTAGGCTGGGAAGCCTGAAATCCCCCCCAAAAAAACGATCCTGATCTTAGCGGGGAGTCGGTAGAAGCACCGGAGGGTGGTGGGACGGGGGAACGTCCCCTCTCTCCTCCCGTAAGAACGATCAAGCAGTGGAACAGCCGCTAGGATCATTCTTATGGTGTAGGGAATCGCCGGCTGAAAAAGCTGATATCTGAATAATGCCTGTAGCTGCACCCATCATTCAGATATCCCCGCACAAACTCAAGGACGTCATATGACGGCCGCCGGGCGGGAAGTGGTTAAAACTGATTTATTTTTATTTTTTTAACACAAAGTTGTCCATTTATACACTGGGGTAGATTCAGGTACAGCTGCGCGCTCCTTACGGAGGCGCAGTGTACCCTTTTTACCCTGCGCCTACGCAAATTATTTGCGCTACGCTTCATTCATGAAGCAGTAGCCACGTAATTTGCGTGGGTGCTCTTCAAAAATGCCCTGCGTAAGGGCGCTTAATGTAAATGATCCCGTAGGGGGCGAGAATCATTTAAATTAGGCGCGTTCCCACGCCGAGCGTAGAGCGTATGCTCCGTCAGGAAACTTTCCCGACGTGCATTGCGGTAAATGACGTCGCAAGGATGTCATTTGCTTCAAAGTGAACGTGAATGGCGTCCAGCGCCATTCACGATTCACTTACGCAAACTACGTAAATTTCAAACCTCGCGACGCGGGAACGACGGGTATCCTTAGCATTGGCTGCCCCTGCTTTTAGCATGTGCAGCCTTTACGCGAAACCCGACGTACGCAAACGACGTAAACTGCGTACGCAGGGCTCGCGTAACGTTGTGAATCGGCGTTAGTATGCAATATGCATACTATACGCTGACCACAACAGGAACGCCACCTAGCGGCCATCGCAAGAATGCAGCCTAAGATATGCGGGCATAAGAGCCTTATGCCACGCATATCTTAGGCTGCAGTCGGCGTAACGAGCTCTCTGAATCAGGAGAACTCGTTACACCGGTGCAAGTAAGCAGTTGCGCTGCGTAACTGCTCTCTGAATCTGGGCCAATATTTCTAACACATAGCATGTACATACCAAAAATGACACCCCAAAATAGATTCTCCTACTCCTCCTGAGTACGGCGATACCACATGTGTGAGACTTCCACAGCCTGGCCACATATAGAGGCCGAGTACAGCAGAGCATGGCCGAGTACAGCAGAGCATGGCCGAGTACAGCAGAGCATGGCCGAGTACAGCAGAGCATGGCCGAGTACAGCAGAGCATGGCCGAGTACAGCAGAGCATGGCAGAATGTGGCAGGGTATGGCAGAGTGCGGCCGGGTATGGCAGAGCATGGTAAAGTACAGCAGAGCATGGCCGAGTACAGCAGAGCATGGCTAAGCATGGAGGGATGGATGGATGAATGTGACTGCAATTGTCACTGAGCAGCGCTGTGGGCACTACAGATCCAGCCCACAGTGCTGCTGCCACCGATCTCTCCCCTCTCCTCTCACACTGTACCGATCGGTACACAGAGGGGAGAGAGGAACCGGCGTCATGACATGATGCCGGTTTGTTTACAGGTGATCACTCCATCATCTGATGGAGCGATCATGTGGTAAACGGCCGCTATCAGGGGCCATTTTCAGTTATTGACGTCCTCCCAGGGGGTGCGATTCTAGGAGGACGTCAATGTACGCCCTCCCAGAATTAACAAACTGCCCTGCAGCCGTCATTCGGCTATGGGCCGGTCTTTAAGTGGTTAACGCTAAATATATTTCTCTTATCGTCCATGGACGGACACAGCGCCTTAAATCTTGACAAGTGGGTTATGTTCCCTGTTTACAGGAGAGGACTAGGCAGAAACATGTTAAATACATGCTACATTAACAGAGTTGAACAGCCCCGCCCAGGGGGCGGTCCCTCCAGACATAACCCTCCTCACTGAAGCATGCAGCCTCAGTTTCGTTCTGCCTACTAAAGGAGAAGGACGTATGGCTCCCTTTGGGCCCAGCGCCCTGAGGAAAAGATTTTATTATATTTTATTTTTATTTTGTCTTTTTGACTTCTATCAACTGTCGGCTGAGAGACAGGCTGGATATTCTAGATCCTTGTAGTCTTAGTTCGGTCAGCGAGCGTGGGCACACCTTTGCAAAGAGGCTGGGTCTGCCACGACATGCCCCATGACTCCTGGGGTGGCCAGAGAGCTTTGCTCCGAGGTCCGCACATGACTGGGCTGTGGTGTTGTCTCACTCACAGTGAACCGGGCCGACGGCTACCTCCATTGCGGTTGTATGCCTGTCTGGAATGCGTCAGTGAGTCGTCGCGTGGACGGGTAAGTACAGTCCCTCCCTCTTAGGGGGGTGGTACCGCTGAGCATTCCTGGGGTTTGGGTATCCTCCCTTCCCTGCTCCCTTTTTTCCCTCTGCTAATTGCTGTCGGGTGAGGGGGGGCACCTGGGTGAGGGGACTGTGCGGATGGGCTATGTGTATTTTACTGCTAGGGGTCCACTTTTCTGGACGTTTTGGGGTGCTGGGCAGCCTTTCTAGGTGTTCCCCTTTTGAAATTCTGTGTTTTGCCACCGTTCTGACGGTGCTGGCACCATTTTTTGGTGGATTTTCAGTTTCTATTGAAAATCCCATTGGCGGAAATTTTGTTGTAGCCCGCCATGATACAGCATATTTTGGCAGTCGGCCATTTTCCTGTGGCGTGCCAGGCTCCATATGCTGCGCTCGGCCTCTAGCGTTGATTCCTACGGCGCGCAGCGCCGTTCTCCACACGCAGCACCTTACAGCTTCCTCCTGATTTTCTCCCCACACACACACAGCAGGTGTGCAGGACACGGGCAGCAGTGCTGAGCAGTCTCCCCCGGTGTGGTGAGTCCCCTTTCGAGGTGGTACTGTATGCTCAGCTCCACACTTGGGTTTTCTGGGGGAAATACTGTCCAGGTGTTAAAAATTGCTTGTCTCTGAAATCATCAGATTCCGGTGCGCCGCCTAGTCAGAGTCTTTCTGAGTTGGTGACGGAGATCCCCGACTCTTCGGTCCGGGAAGTTTTTCTTCCTTCCAGTGGTCAGTATTTACGATGGATGCCAGCCTCAAGGGTTGTGGGCCTGGGGGGTCCCGTTGGGTCTGAGTTGCTGGACTTGTGTGGATCTGCGGCCACACCTCCCTGTATGTGCCCGCTCTCGTCTGGTCTTGGTAGTTACCAGGGACGGCCCTGGCTAGTGCCTGGGTGGGTGACCGCCTGGGTTCACCAGGTGTTGTAGACCCTGTCTACCGGTCTTTGTCCTATTTTAGGCGATCAGGCTATGTCTCTTCTCATTGTAGAGGAGGTTGCAAGGTCGTCCGATCTGGTTTCAGCCGGACAATGCCATGGCAGTGACTTCAGTCTATCTTCAGGTATACCAGCAGGCGGGTTACTGGACTCGCCAGATGCTGGACCAGGGTGTCTGGTCTTCGTGCTGGGCTCCCTTGCAGGTGAGCCTCACAGGGCATGGATCACCTGGCCACTCACCTCCACCGCAAGGGTGTCAAAGCTAGTGGCTAGGTCTAGTGATCTGGTACAGACGTGCCAGTCACGCTGGTGGCCCTGTGGGGTCTGTATCGGCATTTTTTGCCGTCCTGCCATTGTAGTGCTTCCTCGGCTGCTCCACTGAGTGGAGGTTTAGGAGATCCCGATGCCTCTAATCGCTCCAGCTTGGCCTCTGCGTCCTTGGCTCGTCTACCAGGGCGGAAGGGTACCTCTGTCTCGAGGTCCCATGGTTCATCCTGTTGTACAGTCACTGACTTGCTCAAAATGGCTATTGGAAGCTGGACTTTAAGAGACCGGGGTCTGTCAGACTCGGTCATCTCCACAATGCTGAGGGCACGGTAGTCTTCTTCCTTGGGGGATCTACCGTCGCGCCTGGCAGGCTTACATCTCTTGGTACGAAGAGATGAAGTGACGTCCACAGACGTACTCGGTGTCCAGGGTCCTGCTGTTTTTTTTACAGCTTGGAGTGGATCTAAAAGTTGCTTAAAGCACCGTTTGGGGGCGGATTTCAGCCTTGGCTGTGTTCTTTCAGTGGCCTTTTTTGCAGTCCATTCCCTGGTGGGTCCCTTGTTTGTGCAGGGGGTTTGTCATATACTTTCCCCTCTTGGCCCATCTCTCCTCCCATGAGTTTTGACTCTGGTGCTCTTGGTTCTTCTGGAACCTTCCTTTTGGTAACATCAGAGAGATTCTCTCTTGACACTATCTCAGAAGGTGGCCCTTTAGTGGCCTTTACCTCAGTTAGAGGGGTTTCTGAGGCGGCGGTCTTGTCTTGCAAGCCGCCATGCTTGATCCTCCATAAGGAATAGGTGGAGGTGCACCCGAGACCTTCCTTTCTTCTGAAGGTGGTTTCGGCCATTTGCAGATATAAAGGCCATTGTTCTTCCATCCTTCTGTCCTCAGCCGGTGCATCCTATGGAGGTTGTCTTTCATACTTTAGGCGTGGTACGTGCTTCGCAGGTGTACCAGCCTGCTACGGCTCCGTTTCGGAGTTCTGACTCTCTTTTTTGTCGGTGTCTGGTCCACAAAAGGGCCTGGCGTCTGGTCGACCACCATTTCTCGGTGGATCAGGTAGGCTGTTACATAGGCCTATGCTCTTAAGGGGCGGGCTCCCTTTCCGGTCAAGGCACTTTCGACCAGGGCAATTGGTGTTTCCTGTTTTTTTTTTTCAGACATCATGCGTCGGTTTCACTACGCGAGGCCGCGACTTGCTCGTCCGTTCACGTTTTTTTTTCCCAGAATTGACATGGTTACTGTGAGTGCATCTTCTGATGCTTCTTTCGCCCGCCAGTTTTTGCAGGCGGCTGTTTAAAGTTGCACCTCCTCCGTTGAGGAGCCCTGCTTGTTTTGGGGTGAAATTAAAAATGGTTTTACTGATATATTTCCCACCCCTCGTTTTGACACTGCTTGGGGACGTCCCACTTGTCAAGATTTAAGGAGCTGTGTCCGTCCATGGACAATAAGAGAAAATAGGATTTTTTTTGTACTCACCGTAAAATCCTTTTCTCTGAGTCCATGGACGGACACAGCTCTCACCCCTCCTTTTTAGGTTTGTACTGCTTATTATGAACTGAGGCTGCATGCTACAGTGAGGAGGGTTATGTCTGGAGGGACCGCCCCCTGGGCGGGGCTGTTCAACTCTGTTAATGTAACATGTATTTAACTATTTAACATGTTTCTGCCTAAACAGGGAACATAACCCACTTGTCAAGATTTAAGGAGCTGTGTCCGTCACTGATTGGTCCAGAGTAGGGCGGGGACTGGGTGATAATCTTCCTTCTCTGTGCTGCAAACACAATTTATGTCTCTAGACTGGATTTATGGAGATTCTGGGGATCAGCAAAAGGTTGATTTTCACCATAGGTGTTGCACTACCTAGGCACCTGGAGTATGTGCTTTGGGTCTTCTGCCCCATTCCCGGGTCTAGCATGATCTCTGACAGGACAATTCTCCCAGGATTACTTGTTCTGTTGTTTGTTTGCTGACTGTGCTGGGTGGAGGGATATGTCTGTATAGTCTCAGACCCAAGTCACTGAGTGCAGTCTCAGGAGATGGGAGGCAGCGGTGTGGGATCTCTGCAACTTGTCTCATGTAAACACTTCATCTTCCACTGATTTCTGAATACCAATATTATGAGTTCTGATCCCTGCTCTGTACAATTTATAATGTACATTACATACTCCTGATCCCTGCACTATATACTCTATATTGTACATTACATACTCCTGACCCCTGTACTATATACTCTATATTGTACTTTACATACTCCTGACCCCTGTACTATATACTCTATATTGCAGTGTTTCTCAACTCCAGTCCTCGAGGCGCACCAACAGGTCATGTTTTCAGGCTTTCCATTATTTTGCACAGGTGATTTGATCAGTTTCACTGCCTTAGTAATTACCACAGCTGTTTCATCTGAGGGAAATCCTGAAAACATGACCTGTTGGTGCGCCTTGAGGACTGGAGTTGAGAAACACTGCTATATTGTACATTACATACTCCTGACCCCTGTACTATATACTCTATATTGTACATTACATACTCCTGACCCCTGCACTATATACTTTATATGGTACATTACATACTCCTGACCCCATCACTATATACTCTATATTGTACATTACATACTCCTGACCCCTACACTATATACTCTGTGTTGTACATTACATCATTCTGATACTATATAGTCCTATCTGTTGTATCTTATACAATATGTTGTACATTACATACTCCTGACTTCTGCTCTCTCCCCTCTACCCACTGCTATATATACACATATCAAATATACAGGGAACTGGGGGAAAGGGGAAGAGGCGCAAGGTAACCACTAATATATAGGCAACTAATATGGGTACCTATAGTTGATCACACACCCAATTGGGTTTTGTTGCTGTAACCACATAATCATAACTAAAAAAAGGGGGAAACAAGGGGAAAGGGGAGTGGCCTAAGGGAAGGCCTGAAAGGGGTTACTAGTAGCAACAAATAATGATCTAGATAATATTCTGATACAAAATGATTTATTATGGTATCAAAATTAGTATAAAAAAAGTACAGTCTTAAACGAACTATATGGAAAAATGGAACCATTTAGAAGAAATGAATTACCATAAACAAATATAAAACAGACAGGACTCACAGTAGACAACATAAAATCACGACACTAGTCCGGACGTATATGGGTTCAGTCACGAGTCACATGCACTGCATGCAATCAATTAATACATTTGGCTATTTAAGGAAAAAAGGGGGGGGGGCAACTAATGAATCAGGGAACCTGATAGCCCCGTCTTAATTCTGCCAATAAGTGCTTTTTACTGGTGGCTGAACCCAGTGTGTGGGGAGGGAGGAGAAGGGGTGGGGAGCAGTAGAAGTAATTCTACAGAACTTGATAGATTATATCATCTTCATATATAGAAAATGAAGGCCATGAGAATACTCTAATTGGGCCAGATTTGAACTGTAGTAGTCTTTGAGTACAAAAAACTGGGAAGCTATGCAGTCAATTGGAGTTGTTCAGCAGAAATGGGTTAGTAATGTTAATCAATGCAGTCCTGATAGGCCAATTCCTATAAAATCCATTAGTATGTACCAAGGAAGAAAAATTAGTCCGTTGAGATTATTTCAGCCATGCATGGACAGTCCCATTGATATTGGTAAAGGAAGTGTTGTATCATTGGTTAGTCAAAACTGTTCATAGCGTTTACAGATGGTGTATAAACGCAATTAGCCACAGAAATCCCAATACTGATGGATAGGATGCAAATGCATTAGCAACTTGCTGTCTGTACATTACCAGTTTGTCGTCTGTTATCATCCAAACAGGACTTCAGATCATGTCGGTTGTTGGTAGATTATGCTCTGATACAGACCTTTGGGAGGGGTGGCAACCATAACTGTTATTGGCAGAATTAAGATGGGGCTATCAGGTATTTCTTCCCTGATTCATTAGTTGCCCCCCTCGTGACTGAACCCATATACATTCAGACTAGTGTCGTGATTTTATGTTGTCTACTGTGAGTCCTGTCTGTTATATTTGTTTATGGCAATTCATTTCTTCTAAATGGTTCAATTTTTCCATATAGTTCGTTTAAGACTGTACTTTGTATACTCATTTTGATACCATAATAAATCATTTTGTATCAGAATATTATCAGAAAGTGAAAATGAGGGAGGAGTCAATAACCCAATGATGGTGATCTTCAGGATCAGTCCAGTCTTCATCTTGTTTGTTCTCCACCATCCTCACTCTCTGACCTCTGATGGGGCTCAGCCCTGCTGTTATTCACGACTAAATAAGGAAGTGCAGGACTTCTTGTGTTGGGAAGATGGCAATGAGTGATAGAGGGGGTGGGGATACTCGTCCTATAATCCCCTCATCACTGTCACTCCTATAAAAGACAGTTCTCGTTGTTTCCTCACTCTCTGACTAATGCCCCGTACACACCATCACTTTATGTGATGAAAAAAAAACGACATTTTCTGTGAAGTAAAAAATGACGTTTTTGAAACTTCAATTTTCAAAGACGAAGTTGCCTACACACCATCGTTTTTCTCACAATGTTCTAGCAAAGCGAGGTTACGTTCTCACCACTTTTTCCATTGAAGCTTGCTTCATAAGTAGCTTCTGGGCATGCGCGGGTGAAAAAACGTCGTTTTAAAAGACGTTTTTTACTACACACGGTCAATTTCTGTGAAGGAAAAGTTGACGTTTTGAAAAACGACACATAAAATTGAAGCATGCTTCAATTTTTTTTGGTCGTTTTTTAGAAGACATAAAACTAAGTTTTCCCCCACACACGGTCAATTAAAGTGACGTTTTTAAAAACGTCATTTTTTTTCATCACATAAAGTGATGGTGTGTAAGCGGCATTAGGTCCATGAATAAAGAAATGATCTGGTAGGAGATCAGAGGACCCATTTACTAGTTACCTTGAGGGGGGAATTGTAATATCCTCAGAGACAAAGCCGCCTGATGTGGGCTGAGTCCTGGTTTAGGGGAACCAATCGGCTCATGTCTAGTAATAATCTTTGTATCTCTATTTTAGTAGATGGACGGGAGATGAGGAAAACCTCAGAGGATTGTCTCACTTTGTCTCCAGACTGTAAAGTAGAAGATGAGGACATCACACAGTATAGTCCAGGAGAAAACCTGACTACCTCAAATGTCCATCCAGCACCACACAGTGTAGATGGACCATCGTATTCCTCTTATCTTGAGGAACCTCAGACTGTGAGGGACAGTGCCGGACCATCGTATTCCTCTTATCCTGAGGAACCTCAGACTATGAGGGACGGTGCCGTCCTTCCAACAGAGAAGAGGTTTTCCTGTACTGAGTGCGGGAAGTGTTTCTGTTTTAAATCTGTACTTAATGTACATAAAAGATCTCACACAGGGGAGAAGCCGTATTTCTGTCCTGAGTGCGGGAAATGTTTTTCAAAAAAGTCCAAGCTTTCCACACATCAGAGATCTCACACGGGGGAAAAGCCGTATTCCTGTCCTGAGTGCGGGAAATGTTTTTCAGATAAGTCCAATCTTTACACACATCAGAGATCTCACACGGGGGGGCGTGGCCAGCACGGCATGTGAACAGACGCTGGTTCACAGAGCTCCGCACTGATCCTGTAATCATCCGGTTTCCGGCACCTCAAACACCCGGATTTTTTCACCCTGGACGGTAGGGGAACCTCCCCCCAGCACCCTGCATTGCTCGGCTCACTCCCGGAGGGCATGATGACCCGGGGACAGAGGCAAGACGGTTCGAGGCCGGAAATCCAAGATGGCGCCGCCACGCCATCAGCCCAGAGAGCGCGCGAGGGGACAGGGGGAAAGAAACTGTGAGTAAAGCCCCAAAAAAGAACAAGGAGGGCTCCGGTGACCCCCCCAAAGATATGAGGTACTATGCCCAGAAATTAACAGGGAAACCCCCGGAAACGAGCGCGCAGCCCATGGATGATTGTGCCCCACACAGTGACACTGAGATGGAGGAGGAAGAGAATGTACAGGGAGCAGGGGCCATATTGAATCATACTGAGAGCAGCGCAGGGCTGCAGTGGGATACTGAGGAGCCTGAAGTGGAGGGGGGAGACCAGCCCACTCTTGCTGCTATACTAAAGGCAGTGAATAAATGTACAGCCTCTGTAAATGGATTGCGGCTCAGATTTGGAAGTTTGGAGGAGGAGGTTGGCCTGATCAGACATGACATACAGAAAATGAGGGAGAGGACCACGGCTGTGGAGGGAAGGATCAGTGACCTGGAAGACAGAATGCCCCCATTGATTAGGGAAACCCAGAACACCTCGAGACTGGCCAGAGCGGTTGATATGCGCGCAGAGGATTTTGAGAACCGTCTCAGACGCAATAACGTTCGCATAGTCGGACTGCCAGAAAAGGTGGAGGGCCGTGACCCCACGCAGTTTGTGGAGCAATGGATGGCCGAGGTGTTCGGTAAAGACTCTTTTACTCACTTGTATGCGGTTGAGAGAGCCCACAGGGTCCCAACTAGGCCTCTCCCGCCGGGCAACCCCCCCCGCCCGATCCTGGCCCGCCTGCTGAATTACAGGGACAGAGAAATTATACTGCGGCTGGCTAGGGAAAAGAAGAATGTCCAGTTTAACGGTACCCGGGTCTCATTCTACCCGGACTTCTCTGCGGCGGTACAGAAAAGCCGTGCCCGGTTCACAGAAATAAAGAAACGCCTGCAGAAGGTGCAGGCCCCTTATGCCATGTTATACCCTGCGAGACTCAGAGTCATTTTGAATGGTCAGGCTCACTTTTTTGAACACCCTGCTGACGCCTCGGACTGGCTGGATGCTAACGAAGGGGCACTACGACAGGTTAGGAGGCCCCATGCGGAAGAGGACTGATACTTGCTCACATTAGCACACGAATTACCAAAGTTGCCCCTTGGATGAGGGTTATGCCGGAAACACACATCATCCTTTATTATGTTGCTCTGAAATGCGAGTTCGGAAACACTGTTATTGTTGCACCCAGTACTGAGGAGAGCAGTGGCGGCGGCCACTGGTGCTGCTTACCTGGAAGGTCACAGGGACCTGTTGTCCCACGGTTTTAGGGGCTGCCCGTTGGCACCCCACAGTTTGAGTTTGCAAAGGTCCTGGGAGCAGGGGGACACACACCCTTTCCAGGCGGTTGGCCTGCAGCGGAAGAAATTAGCGAAGTGCTCGGATGCACGGATGTCTATCTTTGCTCTCTACGTTGCTTCAAATTACTCCAGAGCTTTTTTTGTCTTATTTTTACCTTTCTTCTTTTTTTTTTCTCATGGGAGGTCAAGCCTTTCCCTATGCACCTGGCATGTCAGCCTGTTTCAATTGCCAGCCCGGAGGGGCGACCCATCTTTTTCTAATAGGGGGGCGGTGGGAGGCGGTAATGTTGGAATTTTTACCCGGTCCGGTGACATGCAACGACCCCCCTGATGGCGAAGGTAACGGTATTGTCATGGAATGTTAGGGGACTGCAAGACCCGTTGAAAAGAACTATGGTCTCGTCCCTGATGAGAAAACAGCTACCTGCTATTTGTGCCCTTCAGGAGACTCATCTGACCCCTGACTCTGTGTCCTGCATGGGATACCGGTGGGTGGGGAGGGCGTATCACTCCACTCACACCTCGTACTCTAGGGGGGTGAGTGTGCTGATACACAGCTCATTGGACTATGAGGAATTACAGGCTGAGGTTGATGCTGATGGTCGCTATGTCTTTATTATGTGCAAGCTGTTTAATTTCAAATGTATTCTTGCTTTTGTGTATGTACCCCCCCCTTATAACAACCAGGTACTGAGGGCTCTGGTTCAGTTCCAGGTGGGATTCCCGGAGGTGCCACTGTATGCCTTCGGGGATTTCAACTGTTACATGGACCCCCTGGTGGATAAACATCCACCGGGCGGGGATGGGAGGGGGACCCGCCGGACGGCTCTTAGGAAATTAGCGGAGGAGGTGGGGTGGGGAGACCCCTGGAGAGCTAGACACCCAGCGGATAAACAATTTTCATGCTTTTCTAAAACTTATTCATCCCTGTCTAGGATTGATCTATGTCTGTGCTCACATAATGCATAGAAATATATTTCAGAAATGAGGTATGGTTTGAGAAGTGTATCCGATCACTCCCCGTTGATAGTGTCCCTGGAGGTGCGCCCCCCTTCGACGGTGGCCAAGGCCCCGTGGAAGTTGAATGCCTTCTGGCTGAGCCTTTTCCCTTCACACGAGCACATTGAGGCCCGCATTGAGGAATACTGGCGCTTACATGCAGACACTAATGATGTGGCGGTCACTTGGGAGGCCTTCAAGGCTGTCCTGAGGGGCTTGTTTATCACTGAGATCCAGGCCGTTAAGGGGCGGACGAATGCACTTAGGGAAGGGGTAGAACGAATGGCGGAAAACCTTGAGGCCAAATTTATTGCAGACCCTTCGGACTCAAACAGGGAGGCGTGGTTGTCGGCGCAGGATGCCCTGTACCGGGTCACGACCTCGGGAGCAGAGAGGAAACGCTTTTTCCAAAAGGCGGCTTACTATGAGGAGGGTGAGCACACAGGCCGTATGCTGGCCACCATTGCCCATGCCCAGCAGATGTCTCCCTCCATTGGAGCGCTACGTGCCTCGGGTGGGGGGGTGACGAACTCCCCGGACCAGGTCCTGGGGGAGCTGGTCGGGTTTTACTCCTCCCTCTATGAGTCCAGGGGTACATACTCCTTGGACTCGTTGGGGGACTATCTGGAACCTGTCCTGTTACCGCAACTGTCGACCTCTTATAAGGAGATGCTGGAGGCACCTCTGACTTTGGGTGAGCTGCAGATGGCGACTAGCCTTTTCCCTAATTCCAAGGCCCCTGGAGATGATGGCCTCCCTGCGGAGGTATACAAACAATACGGGGAACTGATGCTCCCACACCTCTTGAGGGTATTTAATGCCGCAAGGGAGGTGGGCACTCTCCCTAAGTCGATGACCAGGGCAAACATTGTCTTGATCCTCAAACCCGACAAAGACCCGCTTGACCCGGGATCCTACAGACCGATTTCCCTATTACAGAACGATGTAAAGATTCTCGCCAAGGTCCTGGCGGTCAGGTTGAATGGTGCCATTTCTAATATTATTCATTCTGACCAGTCGGGGTTTATGCCGCAGAAATCGACGGCGATAAACTTGAGGAGACTCTTTCTCAATATGCAATCTCAGGCGGACAACATGGGAGACAGAGCCCTACTATCTCTTGACGCACACAAAGCGTTTGATAGTGTTGAATGGGAGTATCTTTGGGCGGTGATGCGAAAATTTGGGTTTGGAGAGGGCTTCATTTCCTGGGTCCGACTCCTATACTCTTCCCCGGTGGCGGCGATAAGGGAGGGTGGTAGGGTGTCGCGCACTTTTAACTTGCACAGGGGCACGAGGCAGGGGTGCCCATTGTCGCCTCTCCTCTTTGCCCTGGCCATTGAACCTCTTGCGGTCATGATTCGGGCAGATCCTTTGATTCAGGGATTCCATTTTGGAGACCTGCACGAGAAAATTATGATGTATGCCGACGATACCATGCTGCTTCTAGGGGACACGGCCGGGTCGTTGACGCAGGCCATGACGGTGGTCCGACGGTTCGGCGTTTACTCGGGCCTGACTATTAACTGGACCAAGTCCTCCTTGCTACTGCTTGATCGACGATCTATCCCGCCTGTGAATAATATACAGGATATCCCGGTATCTGAATCTTTTCGGTACCTGGGTATCCAAGTCACGGCATGCCCACTAGACTACATTAAACTCAACCTTACCCCGCTGATTAATCGCTGTAGGGACCGGGTCAAGGTGTGGAGCAAACTTAAACTGTCACTGGTTGGGAGGGTGAATCTAATAAAAATGATCCTTATGCCACAACTGCTATACATATTACATAACTCCCCGATGGTCATCCCTCTGAAAAAATTTAGAATTATTAATTCCCTCTTCCGCTCATTAATCTGGTTAGCAAAACCTCCCAGGGTCAAATTGGAACAACTGCAATGTCCAAAGGAGGCCGGCGGATTGGCATTGCCCAACCCCTGGCTCTACTATTTAGCCTCCCAGGCGCAGCATATTGCGAGAGTGTCTGCCCCCCAAGGGGACCTCCAGTTGAACCTGAAGGACTCTTCGGTTCGCCTGCTCAGGTTCACGACCGGGGCGGAGGTGGCGGAGGGATTGGAAGCATTGCAGTATGCGAAATCCAACAGACGGTTTCCCACATATGCCCTCATGCAAAAGGTCTGGAACAAGATCAGGATGATGCAAGGCGTGACAGGGTTCACAAAATACAGCCCCATATGGGATAACCTACACTACCGAGAGATAGCTAAGATACCGTACGGATCGAGATGGAAAGGGCATGGGATATCCGCAATGTCACACATTGTAAGGGCGGGCAAGCTGAGACCTTTTGCAGAACTCAGGGAGGACTTTCAACTCCCTGCGTCCATGCAATTTTATTACCTACAACTTAAACATGCATTCGATGCACAGCAGGAGGATGACATATGGGCGTTGAATGTAGCCCCGGTATTCAATTACTTATTAGATGTGTCCACATATAAGGGTTTTATATCCAACTGCTACGCTATGTTGCTAAACCTCTTCCTACCGGGTGCCCCGCATAAGGCGGTGGCGCAGTGGGAACGGGATGTGGGTGCGTTTGAGGATGAGCAGTGGGAAGAGGCCTTGCAGGCGATCCCCGCCTGCTCCCTGAACGTGGCACATAGACTATCACAACTTTACATCCTTCTACGGGTACACTATACGCCGGCCCGGCTGGCGCGGATGGGACTGGAGGTGGACCCCGGCTGCACTAGATGCTGCAGGGACCATGGTGACCTCA
This sequence comes from Rana temporaria, assembly GCF_905171775.1. Lineage (NCBI taxonomy): Eukaryota > Metazoa > Chordata > Amphibia > Anura > Ranidae > Rana > Rana temporaria. Next base: position 5,031,766 of record NC_053492.1, on the reverse strand, counting down.
TTCACCTTCTGTGGCGATGCCCGAAGCTCCACTTGTACTGGTCGGGGGTGGTGGATTCGATTAATAAGGCCTTTCAGGCCCAAGTCCCTTTGGATCCCAAGGTCTGTCTTCTTGGGATCACGGAGGGTATCCTGGCAGAGGCTATCCCTAGACAGGCTATAGGCAGGGCTCTGTTCCAGGCTCGCCTGATGATACTAAGACACTGGAAGGACACTGAACCCCCAACAGTGCAGGAATGGATTACACAAATGGGAGTCACTCTTAGATTAGAGAAGGTGGTATATCAGAAACGAGGGTCGAGCGGTAAATATGAAAAGTTATGGGCGAAGTGGCTGGATGTTCCTGGGTTGGCCCCAATAGACTTGGTGTATGACAGACTGTTCTAAGGCCGCTGCCGGCTGAATAGGGGGCGCCCTTACGGGCCTCGGAAGGGATAGGGAGGGAATTGTCTCTTGGAATCCTTATAAGGTGTTGGGGATTTGACTGTAATACACTGCTTGGTTTTTATGTGTACTCTCCCATGCAATGTTCAATGTTCTAAAAAGCTCTGGAGAATGTAAACTGTATTTATTTTATACATGCTCAATAAAAGACCTTTGTTTGAGAAAAAAAAGAGATCTCACACGGGGGAGAAGCCATATTCCTGTCCTGAGTGTGGGAAATGTTTTTCAAAAAAGTCCAAGCTTTCCACACATCAGAGATCTCACACGGGGGAGAAGCCGTATTCCTGTCCTGAGTGCGGGAAATGTTTTTCAGATAAGTACCATCTTTCCAGACATCAGAAATCTCACACAGAGGAGAAGCCGTATTCCTGTCCTGAGTGCAGGAAATGTTTTTCAGTGAAGTCCAGTCTTTCCAAACATCAGAGATCTCACACGGGGGAGAAGCTGTATTCCTGTCCTGAGTGCGGGAAATGTTTTTCAGATAAGTTCAATCTTTCCGTACATCAGAGATCTCACACAGGGGAGAAGCCGTATTCCTGTCCTGAGTGCGGGAAATGTTTTTCAGATAGGTCCGGTCTTTCCAAACATAAGAGATCTCACACGGGGGAGAAGCCGTATTCCTGTCCTGAGTGAGGGAATTGTTCCTCACTGAAGTCCTGTCTTCCTGTACATCAGGGATCCCACACAACCCTTGAGGTGTATTAGTGAGTGTGGGAAATGTCTTGTATATGAATGTTGCTGGACATCACAGCTCTCATGTGGGGAAGAAGCACACCCCGATATACACCTCAGATATACTCCATGGCTGATCTTCATCATGTAAGAAACTGTTCATAAGAGATCAGAGATAGATTGTAAGCTCTAACGAGCAGGGCCCTCTGATCCTTCCCGTATTGAATTGTATTGTAACTATAATGTCTTCCCTGATGTAAAGCGCTGCGTAAACTGTTGGCGCTATATAAATCCTGTATAATAATAATAATAATCACCAAAGACATGGATGAAGTGTTGTACTGTGTTGGTCATTGATCGCAATAGAAAAATAAAAATGGAGTCATGACCTCTCATTGGCTGAGTACATTTTGGGGTGGAAGATTTCACAAACACTTAGAGGTCGGTATAAAATAAAAATAGTTGAATGAATGTGAGCGGCCATGATGAATATTGGATGTATTTTATTTCATACACTGATTTCCTTGGCTCCATCTAGTGGCCATAAAGCGTTATTGTGCTATTTTTACTGATTGAGGTATTTAATGAAAAATACAGTTTTATGGCCACTAGATGGAGCTGACAATCATAGGAAATCACTGTGTTACATTCTAGCAATATGTGTAAGAGCTGAATGAATTTCCTATAAGTAGAGCCCTCAGTTTGCTCTGTCAGACATGATTTCATACTAATACCTGAGATCATACTCATACACTTATCAGTACAGCAGATATTGGGGGATAGAAGGGAAAGTGTATGGAAGCCTCACCTTCTAATACAACCCATTCCATTTAAAATAGAAATGAAAGGCAAAACATTTGTGTATAGATATAAAATATATTAGAAGTACTTTCTCCCCTTTTTTATAAGTGATCACATAGGAGAAACAGCAACACACCGGTCTTCCCAGTGAATGGCTGTGCAGGGGGGATGTTGTAAGCACAAGTTTGATCATTGGAGGAGAGCAGGTTGACTTCCAAGCTCAGCACAGCCAGCAAACTGACCATGTTGTGCTCTCCTGCCTAGTGTGGCCAGTTCCTAACCGGAAAGTAGAGGGATTGGCAGGATCACCAGGGATTTCACACAAAGGAAGCAATACAAAGAGAACAGGAGACTTCTTCATACCAGTACATGGGACAGCAGACACAGATCAGGAAGAGGAAATGTTGGACTTATATATTCTTTACCCAGTTCAGCCTTGTGAAGGTTTTACCCCCCTCCCTTCATGACCAGCCCAGGCCATTGTTTGCTATTTAACACTGCGCTCCTTTACCTGGTATTTGCTCAGTCATGTGACGCTGTACACAAATGACATTTATATTATTGTTTCCCACCTAATAGAGATTTCTTTTGGTGTTTTTTGATTACCTCTGCGTTCTTTTATTTTTTATTATGTAAACAAAAAAAACAAAAATTTAAAAACAAAAACAATATTTTTACTTTCCGCTATAAAACATCCAACAGAAAAATAAAAACATTGAATTTCTTCATAAATTTTGGCCAAAATATATTTTGCTCCATGTCTTTGGTAAATAAATCCCAATAAGTTTATATTGACTGGTTTGTGTGAAAGTTATGTCTACAAACTATGGAATATATTGGAATTTTTATTTATTTTATTTGTTTATACTACTAATGGTGGTGATCAGCGACTTCTAATGGGACTGCCAAAGTGCGACGGGAAATCTGAGGCTGGGGGGGGGGGAACTAACACCCAGTGACACCAATACAGAGATCAGTGATAATACTGTGATGGATTATGTAAAATGCACATTTTCTATGCATCTTTTCTATACTATAAAGTCTATATTTTTCCAGTATATGAACTGCTTTTATATTCCTTGCTCAAAATGGCCGCTAGTAGCACCCCCTCCCATCGAGTGAAGAATGTAACTAAAATATGGCGCCTCCACCCAGGACTACACCCTATCTGATGATGCTCAGATCCAGGAGGAAGTTCACCTTACATGGACACAACCAATCAGAAGCTACAATTATCTAGATAACATTATGCTAATGATACATTTGCTTACAGCATTAGTCGCTCACCTATAAAACCCCTTATGTATCCGGAACCAATAAAGAGAGTATCTTCAATCTGAGCACAGTCTCAGTGTGGTCCCTTTCTCGTGCATGCACTACATCATAAAGGCCTAATCAGGGGCAGATACTCACCAGATGATTAGTCTGATCCATATCAGCTTGCGCCCTAATGTGGGGCCCCGGGTTGTGAACTAACGGAGAGCCGATCGCGAAGGTGCCGAGGTGGACCAACATGGACTGGCTGGAGACTGATCACCTCCAGAGTACGGTAAGACATACCTTTCAGTACCTTACCAGTATGTGACCCATCTCTGTTGTTGGTCTATCTCTTGTGTCTGATGTGGCTGCCGGCGGTCACCAGAGACAGGTAATTGCTTGCCCGGGTCTAATTTGTATCAAACCTGTAGCTGAGTATCTGCTGCCCAGTTTGTGTTTGTGTAAATGTGCCATCTGGTCTTGGAGAGAGGGAGAACCTGAGGGGGAGTGCTGTGCAGAGGGTATTGAATTGACACGGGAACTCCTCGTTCACGGCAGCGCAGTGTGCACGTCGTGAGAGGAGGTGTCAAGTGCGCGTCACAGGTGGTGACGGCGCAGAGACTCTGTGGGGGCCCCTCTTCTCAGAACATATCTCTCTCTATTTTTTTTTTTTGCGGCCGGTTGATATGTCATGTCCTAAGTGTGTTTGTGGATTAATGTTTGGCATCCATGAGGGTGTTTGGGGTTTACTAAGAGTTAAAGGGGTTGTAAAGGAATTTTTTTTTTTCATAATAAGCATCCTTTACCTGCAGACATTCCTCTTTTCACTTCCTCATTGTTCGTTTTTGCTCAGAAGTTGCTCTATTTTTTCTCTGTTCTGTTCACTTCCTGCTTGTCTGATTGTTACTCACCACCGTGAAGGGAGGATTTACTGCGGTGGTCAGTGACGTGCTCGCCCCCTCCTGGGAACTACATCTGTGCGGCAGGACGCTCTCTACGTGTTAGAGACTTCAAGGAGGTGTGAATTGCTGGGCGTGCCACAATGCATACTGGGAAATGTAGCTCTTACATGAACGAGTGCTGCAAACCAGGAAGTAAATGAGAGAACAGAAACTAGAATGCCGGAGGTGATATAGATGAAGGAATTTAATAGGTATTTACTCGTTTTTTTAACAGAATCATTACACTATTCTGTCTGTCTACCTTGCAGACATTAATTTTAGCCAAAAAAATGTGTTCCCCTTTCGTCTTACAGGACAGCCTTGAGATGTATGGCTCCTCCCTCCGGGACAGGAAACACATTTACCCAAATTATAAAGGGCGGACCTCCAGGTCTCCTCCTCAGACGGGAAGGAGCACATACTGGAGCTAGGGAAGTGGCTCCATGTCTCAGGAATTGTCCTGGAAGAGTACCCTGGTGACCTACCTCTCTCTGACAGCACTCCTCTTACAGTGGGGAAGAAAGTGTGCTGCAGTCACCGCTGCCTTTTTCGCTCAGCAAGAGCGGGACCCCAGGTGTCGGCGGAGCTCTGCCGGTCGCAGGTCAGCACCCTGCAAACATCAGCTGTGTGCACGCGACAGCGCCAGGCCAGCCGTACGATTGGAACTTTCGGGTGCGGGACGCCGCGGGGAGGAGCTTCTGCGGTCCACAGGCGGGAAGTGATGTAACTCCCGGCGAAACCGCGTCATAAGGGGGCACCGGGAAGCTTTGTTCCTACTTCCGGGCGCGGCGGTGACTGTCAGGGACGCGAAGCTGATGTTCTAAATGCTCAGGGAAACTGAGTAAAACACCGGGAACGATGGACGGTGCAGAGGCACATACAGATCCGAGTTCAGCAGGCTCCAGTGCCTCTCAGGTAAGCTGGGTGAGACAGACCTAGGCTTACTCTGGGGGGTTTTCTAGGGTGCTTTAGGCCCAAAATACCCACCCTAAGTGGAGAACTATTCGGTGTTGGGGTTAGGCACTTTCTAGGCAGCCATGCACAGTGGTGGTAGGCTAGGGCTGTGGAGTAACTGGGGTTATTTTTTCTGTTTGTTTGATACAGGTTAGGACCCATGACAGAACTCAGACACAACCGTCTAGAAAGAAGTGTGCCGTTTGTGGGAGAAAATTAGGCTCCAGTTGGGATAAGCCGCTATGCCAAGAGTGTGTCAGCAGTTTAGTGAAGGAGAGAGAGAGAGAGACTTGTAAAGCGCAACACATGCGAACTGAATCGCCTCTGGGCGCTGTATCCATTTCATGGGTAAGGAACACCTTGACCTCAGAAGAGATGGGTTTTAATCTTTCTCCTGAAGGCCAAGTGGTCCGACTCCAGTCGGATGGTGGTTGGTAGTGCATTCCACAGGCGAGGTCCCTGGACTGCAAATCTTCGATCTCCTTTGGACTTGTATCTGGCCTTGGGTATCTGGAGGAGGTTTTGATTGGTGGATCGCAGAATGCGATTGGGGTTATGGGCTTTTATTTTTTCGCATAGATATTGGGGGGCGTTGCCTTGAATACACTTATGTATTAGGCAGAGTGCCTTGAAAGTGATTCTGTCTTTTACCGGCAACCAATGAAGGGATCTCGGTGAAGGTGAGATTGATTCCCATGTTTTTTTCCCAGTCACTAGTCGAGCAGCCGTATTTTGAACGACTTGCAGACGAGTGATTTGGTATTTGGGGAGTCCTAGATAGAGGGCATTTGCGTAGTCGAGTCTGGAATTGATGATTGTTCCCACCACGACTGCAATGTCCTCTTTCGGGATAAAGGGCGTGAGTCTGCGTAGTAGGCGCAGCTGATAGTGGGATCCGCTGACTACTGACCCTATTTGTGCATCCATTGTCATGTAGGTATCGAAAATGACTCAGAGACTTTTGACTTTGGTGCTAGGGGTGATAGTTTTACCCAGAATGGGTGGGGGAGTCCATGTTGACGCGTGGTGATTTTTCCGGTTAGCGTGAAACAGGAGAAGTTCTGTTTTCGAACCATTGAGTTTAAGATAACTGTTTTGTCATCCAGTTATCTATTAGAGTGAGGCATTTCTCTAGTCCAAGAGAATGATCCTTTTTGTTGCAGATGCGGAAATACAGTTGTGTGTCGTCTGCATAGGAGTGGTAAAGTAACTTCTGGTTACTGATGATTTCAAAGAGAGGGGGAGATAGATATTAAACAATATGGGCGATAAGGGAGATCCCTGACGGACTCCGCATGACACCGTACGTTTTTCAGAAGTGAAAGACCCCAGTTTCACTATTTGTGATCGGTTTTCCAAGAAGGAGGAGAACCAGGGTAAAACACATTCAGCGACTCCGGCTACTTCAGCTAACCTAGCCAGTAGTAGTCCGTGGTCTACAGTGTCAAAAGCCGCGCTTAGGTCCAGCAGTATCAGGAGACAAGATTCTCCTTCGTCTGCGGCCTCTAGAGTGTCATCCCATATTTTGAGCAGCGCCGTTTCTGTTCCGTGACCCGGACGGAAGCCTGATTGAAACTGGTCGAGTAATTTATGGGTGTCTAAATGCAGTTGCAGCTGTTGTACAACTACTTTCTCCATTACCTTGGAGAAGACATTTAGAGCTGTTATGGGCCTCCGGTTGTTTGGGTCTTTGGGGTCGAGGGTAGTTTTTTTTAGAATTGGTTTTATTGTACCTTGTTTTAGCAAGGTGGGCACCATGCCCTCCTTGAATGATTGGTTAATGAGCTGCGTGATAGCTGGTGCCAGTATATCGGCACTTTCTTTCAGCAGTTTAGTGGGGATGATATTGGGTGCTGTGCTATTACGCAGGGTCCCGATGATATTTTTAGTGGCATCGATGGAAATGGGTTTTAGAGTGAATTTTGGTGGTTGCGACGGATTTATGTGGGTATTAGGTTTGTGATTTGGGGGGGAGTTGGTGACGGTTCCATTTTGCTGAATACTTTCACGGATTTTTTCAATTTTATTAATGAAATAATCTGATAATTCGTTGCAAAATTCTTGTGAATCAGAATTGGGGGCCTCTAAACAAGCTGGATTCATAGTCTGAGTGACCATCTTGAAGAGTTCTCGGGGGCGGTTAAGGGCATTTGCGATGATGTTGGAGAAATGATTTTTTTTGGCCGTGAAGATTTCTTTGTGATATTTCTTTGTTATTATCTTGTAAATGGTGTGGTTTTTATCTGAAGAGCACCTTTTCCACGCAGCTTCTGCTCTTCTACGCTCTTGCTTTAGCAACGTCAGCTGGTCATTAAACCAGCTGGAGGTGTTTTTCCGGATGCAAGTTTTGCGTTTTGGTGCTACTAAGTCAGCTGACTGTAGTAGCGCCTTGTTGATGGCGTCAAGTGTTTCTGTGGCTGTTTGTTTTTGTTGGGTTGTTTTTATTTTGTTCCCTAGTGTTGTTTTGAAGAGTTCCGAGTGGAGCTTCTTCTGAGATCTAGTCCAGTGAGTTGTCACCGGTTTTGTCGTTTTTTTTGGGCTGGCAGTGATTCAGTGACTGCTTGTTGCCAAATGTTATCTTCTGTGAGAAAGATGAGATTGCATCCACTTTCCAGTCTTTTAGAGGGCTAAACTCCAGGCTTTTAGAGGGCTAATGGATAGGATGCAGGGTCCGTCTTCTTCCCTACCCAGGGCATCTAGTATGCCTTCCCTATCCCAAACTCAGGGAGAGCAAGAAGATGGGGAGCAGACTCCCATGTCAGTCGCATCCTCTCGGGCAGGATTGGCATCGGAGTCTGAGAGTGAAGATGATTCCTCCAGAGTTTCCAGATATAAGCTATCTCTGGACGATGTGGGGGATGTTCTGAAAGCTATCTATGATACACTTGAGATCCAGGAGGAACAGGTCCAACTTTCTAAGCATGACCTAATGTACCAGGGGTCTAGTGCAAGCAAGACCAGGGTTTTTCCTGTGCATAAATCTTTGATTGATGCGATTCTGCGGGAATGGGAACAACCTGAAAGGAGACCCTTCTTTTCGGGCAGCCTTAAGCGTAGATTCCCATTTGAAGCAGATGCGTCTCACCCTTGGAACAAGGTTCCTAAGTTGGATGCCCCCTTAGCCAAAGTCTCAAAGAAGACAGATTTGGCCTTAGATGATCTGGGATCCCTTAAGGATCCGATGGATAGGAGAGGGGACTTATTGTTAAAGAGAGCCAGGGATTCCTCTTCCATAAGTTTGAAACGTGCTCTCGCTGCGACTTGTGTGGCCAGGAATCTGGAGTGTTGGCTCCAGAAATTACAGGCACACATCTCGGCAGGTACTCCTAGACAGGAGCTTTTGAAATCATTTCCGATTTTGTTCAAGGCTGTTGGATTCCTGGCCGATGCTTCGGAAAAATCCGTGAAGTTGGCAGCCAGGCCCTGATAAATGCCGCCTGAAGATCAGTGTGGCTTAAGACATGGTCAGGCGATGCCGCCTCCAAATTGAAGCTGTGTGGGTTGCCCTTTTCAGGGGACCACTTGTTCGGACCCAGCCTCCAGGAGGCGCTGGAACGGACTCAGGACAAAAAGAAAGCATTTCCTGAGAAAAAGAAAAAGACGGAAGGAAAATGTTTTTTTTCGAGGCTATAGACAAAGTACAGGTGGCTGGAACCAGCAGAAAGAGGGCCAGCCCAAGAAGCATTGGGCAGGTCACAAGGGACGTGGGAGGGGAGGAATCTTATTCAATCCTCCTCAAGCCACCCCAAAAACTCAATGACGCCTACGTCCCAGTGGGAGGAAGACTAGGGCAGTTTCTCCCACAATGGACCGCGTCAACTTCAAGCCCGTTCATATTGGATATAATAAGGAACGGGTACAAGTTGGAGTTCGAGTTAACGCCCCCTTTAAATTTTCTGGTCATGCAACTTCCCAGGGACAGAGAGAAAGCAGAGGCCCTATGTCTGTCCCAAAAGGAACAGGGACAGGGAATGTACTCCCATGTCTTAGTGGTAAAGAAGCCGTCAGGGAAGTTCAGGATGATCCTGAATTTTCTGCCCTTGAACAAGTTAGTGAAATACAAACGATTCAGGATGGAGTCGATCTTTACAGTCTCAAGGTTCCTGTTCCCAGGGTGTCACATGGCTACTCTAGATCTCAGGGATGCTTATTTACACATCCCTTCACGAAGGTTCTGGCAGAAGCTCTAGCCCCATTAAGAATCAGGGCTATTACAGTGATTCCATATTTGGACAACCTCCTGTTCGTGGCCAAATCAGTTCAGCAACTGGAAAAAGATTTGCGGGAGGCACAGAGCTTTCTCTCTTCGCTCGGATGGATAATCAACAGGGACAAGTCACAGCTGACCCCATCCCAGGAAGTCCTGTACCTAGGATACAAGGTCTCTTCAGTAGAGAGGAAGATCTTTCTCCCCAAAGAAAAGATTGCAAAAGTGGATCAAGCAGTTGCCCAGTTGCCGTCCAACCAGGTAGCCACGGTCAGAGAGGTAATGAGGATACTGGAATTGATGACAGCATGTTTCCCAGCGGTACCCTGGGCGAGGTTCCATTAACGTCCTCTACAGGGTCTTATGCTCCGTTATTGGAGCGGCCGAAGACAAGATCTAGAAGTTCAGATGCCAATTTCATCCAGGGTCAAGAGGACTCTGTGGTGGTGGCGAGCACGCCACAACCTAGACAAAGGTCTAGACTGGACCCTACCTACGGACATGGTGGTGACTACAGATGCCAGTGCCTGGGGGTGGGGAGCCCATCTGGAGGAAGCCGTGGCCCAGGGGGCATGGTCTCCAGTGGAGGCAAGTCGGTCCTCAAATCAAAGAGAGCTCTTAGCAATTTTGAGGACAATAGAGACGTTCCACGGAAAGATAGAAGGATGGCATCTGCAGGTTCGCACAGACAACGCGGCAGCCGTCGCGTATCTGAACAAGCAGGGAGGGACGAGAAGCCCTGCTCTACAGAACATATAAATTACCACCTAATATGAATCAAGTGTCATTTTGTGATATAAAGCAGCGCTCACATCAATACAAACAAATAAAATTGAATCAACATATAGTTAAATAAATAACAGAGTGAATACGTGAATAATACACCCTATGTGTGAAACAATATATGGGTGCAATAAAAATCACACACAGATAAATCAATGGCAAAAATGTCTAAATCCGTGAACTGAATATGTGGACATAAATAAAGTTCAGAGAAATTCCTTTCAGGATCCTTAAGATGTACTTCCACCACACCACAGTGTCTGCGTGATTCCACCACCCTTCAGAAATGCGCACTCACCGCAATAAATGGCCTGACACTCTCGTGTTTAGGCAAAAAGGCTAAAACTGGAACACTCAGCTCAGTAGATGGAAATCCGTATTAGAGTAAAAGAATAATTTCAGTAGGTGAAAATGACAACCTTGTCATTCATATCAGCATTTACAAGGTGTTTGCAGCACTTTAACATGGAGCAGATCTTCAGATTTGCAGCTGTGCATGTTACAATTGCATGTAATAATAATAATCTCCACACGAATCTCCACCAAGAAAAGCGTTACTGGAATGGTTGCCTTGTTCAATGTACCATTGCAAGATACATACAAAGAAGGGGAAACTCACATAGCATAAAATCCTGGGTTCATTTATTCAATCGTATAAAAAAATGCGCACTTACATCAAATACAACGCTGTAAGCATGAAAAACAATCGAGCCGGCCGGCTCCTCGATCTACCTGCCCGTATCTTCCGGGTCTGGCTTGTGACGCGGTAACATCAGAACGTCGCTTACCCAACGTTTCGTCTCAATGGGGACGTGGTCACGGAATGTTTACTCACCCTCTTGTGTTCTGAAGAAATCCATATGTGTTTGCACACATAGGGTGTATTATTCACGTATTCACTCTGTTATTTATTTAACTATATGTTGATTCAATTTTATTTATTTGTATTGATGTGAGCGCTGCTTTATATCACAAATGACACTTGATTCATATTAGGTGGTAATTTATATGCATATTCTTTTTTCACTGTATCTATTTAATAGCGGCAGCTACAGCACACTTTATTAATATATTCATTTATATTATTCACATATCTCCAGTCGAGCGCAGTGGGGGTGGTTCAGTTAGACGGCCCTTTATTTTCCACCTTTTTTGCTCATCTACAGAACATAGCCAACAAAATCGTATCCTGGGCGGAGGCGAACTTGTCCTCGCTGACAGCTGTCCATCTAAAGGGCACTTAAAACTCACTGGCAGATTTCCTGAGTCGTCAACAGGTGAGACAGGACGAGTGGGCTCTCAACGAAGAGGTGTTTGCACAGATCGTGCAAGAATGGGGTCAGCCAGAGGTGGACCTTTTCGCCTCCGAGAAGAACAAGAAGGTAGCTCAGTTCTTTTCGGTCCATCCAGGGGATCAGGCCAAGAGGATAGATGCTTTCGCCAGCCCTTGGCAGTTCAACATCTGCTACGCCTTCCCTCCAGTAAGGATGATTGCGGCAGTCCTTCAAAAATTTCGGACAGAGGAGACAGACTTGATTTTGATCACACCCTTTTGGCCAAAAAGACCCTGGTTCGCCAGTTTAAAGAGGTTGGCCATTCTCCCACCATTTCATCTGCCCATCAGGAAAGATCTGATCTCTCAGGGCCCCATCCTTCATCCTCAGGTGGAGAGACTGGGTTTGACTGCGTGGTATCTGAGGAACAACTGTTGAGATCTCAGGGTTTCTCAGAGGGGGTAATAAAAACTCTGTTAGAGTGTAGAAAGCCAGTGACCAGAGCGATCTATACCAAAATTTGGAAAAGGTTTAATTCTTGGTTGGAGGAGCAAGGGCTAAATCAGCCAGGGATTCCAGCTATACTAGATTTCTTACAAGCGGGTGGATCTGGGGCTTTCCCTGAGTACCCTAAAAGTACAGGTGGCCGCACTTAGTGTCTTCCTTCAGTGTTCCCTACAGCAGAATCAGTTCATTTTAAAAAAATTCAAGGCTCTGTCAAGGTCTAGGCCGGTGAGAATGTCGACTTGTCCTTCCTGGGATCTCTCCTTGGTGCTCAAAGCTCTGACAGGCAGCCCATTTGAACCTTTGGAGGAATCCATCTTTATAGTGGTTAACACTTAAAACAGTACTTTTGGTAGCAGTCACTTCTGCCAGATGGGTAAGTGACCTGCAGGCTCTCTCAATAAGGGAGCAATTTGTATTGATTTTTGAAGATAGGGTTATTTTGAAAACAGATCCCAGTTTTCTCCCCAAAGTGGCGTCCTCTTTTCACAGGACGCAGGAAATTGTCCTACCAACTTTTTGTTCCACCTCGGATACAGAGGTAGCATCGCTGAACTTGTTAGATGTCAGAAGATGCCTTTTAGTTTACTTAGACGTAACCAGTGGATTCAGAAAAACTGACTCTTTTCATGAATTTTTCGGGGGTTAGGGACAGAAAGCTTCTAAATCTTCCATTGCCAGATGGATCAGAATGGCAGTTGTGAAAGCTTATGAGTTAGAAGTGTTGTAATATTAATATATATGTGTAGGTATTTAAAATATTGTGTTATATGTATGGCATGGTATACATACAGGCATTCAAGGTTACACATCAAAGGGTGTTTTCTGACCAAAGGGGTTAGTGGTCAAACACAGATCAAAGGAACAGCTGAGGACCCTTTGATGTGTTAATCTTATCTAAGACTACCTAGGTGTGTGAGATGGCCTGGTACTTCCTTACATACATATGGAAGTATTTATTGATGGTAATTAGACTTGAGAGGGTTTTCATTCAGGGAACAGTTGGTTTGTATCATCTGTGGACTTTTGGAACTTTGTTCTGTATAGGAAGATCCACCAAATGCACTTCTATTAGATCACTACATTGGTGCCGTTCAAGTGACCAGAAGCGCATTTTCAGGACTTAGTAACAGAAGTCGGTCATGACAGCAATCCTGTGAGGTGGACAGAAGTCTGAAGGAGACCCAATAGCTGTGCTGTGACTCTGTCTGGTTGTGACATAAGAGAGTCTGATATACAAGACTAAACAAGTTTGGAACCCCAGAATTATTCTCTGGAAACTGAAGAAAGAAAAGACTGCCGTGTACTAGAAGACCGGAACTGGCAAGGTGGAGCTTCAAATGCGGTGAGTAAAATATTTCCTTTTTTTTTGTTATTAACAATATAGTCAAAATCCTTACTCAGTGTGAAGCTAGTGCCAGTTCTGATAAAGTTAACAGATGGGTATTAAAATGTATTAAGCATCATGGCGGTCCTTATGAAATACCAGAAAAATGTAAGCAGACGTGGACTATGATGAAGGAATTTCTAGAGAAAAGTGTTTTTGATAGCAAAATTTCAGAAAGTAAAAGAAAAGGTTGTATTGTGCAGGGCTTGTTATCTTGCTGTTTAAAAAAATGGAAAGTTCTTTGAATGATAAGGATGAGGAAATTGCACAGTTACAGAATGCAGTTGATAATAGCCATAAGGTTTGTCAGAGGTTACAAAACCAATCAGAACCTGAGACAGTAAATTTAAAATTGCATGCAGTTACTATTGGCGGAGCTTTGCTTGAGAAATCCAAATGTTGTGATGAATTATCATAGGAAAATTAGAGATTAAAATTAAGAATTATGGAATTAGAGAAGAGATCTCAGGAATGCAGATGTGCATCAAATCTTGAATTAAGCAATCTGCAGCAAATTACTAACTTTCTATCAAATGAAACAGAACCTCATATTAAATCTGATAATTCATTGCCAGCCGCACCCACTGTGACCACCACGGTTTATAACAATAATAATAATACAGGTGAAGTTCAGCTTGTAATGAAGCATTTGAAACCAAAAGAACTGGATGCAATTCTTAAAGAAATAGGAATGGTTCCCTGCCATGATTTTGCAGAATGTCAGATATGTACAATCTCAACCCATCTAACTTAGGCCCCATACACACGATAGAATCCATCCGCTGAAAAATCCCAGCGAATGGGTTTCAGCGGATAGATCCTATGGTGTGTACACTCCAGCGGATCTGTTTCCGCGGATATTTTTCCCCTGGGATGGATTCCAGCAGATAAATATTTGCTGATATGCTAAACAAATCTATCCGCTGGAATCCATCCCAACGGATGGATCCGCTGGTCTGTATAGACTCACCGGATCCATCCGTCCGAAGGGATCCCCCGCATGCGTCGTGATGATTCGACGCATGCGTGGAATTCCTTATATGACAGCGTCGCGCACGGCGCCGCGTCATAATCGTGGCGACGGCGCGACACGTCATCGCCAGAGGATTTCGGCGCAGATTTCAATGCGATGGTGAGTACACTCCATCGCATGGAAATCCGCACAAATCCTCGAGAGGATTTATCCGCGGAAACGGTCCGCTGGACCGTATTCGCGGATAAATCCTCTCGTGTGTATGGGGCCTAAGAGAGAGTTTTGCAACATTCTATAGGAAATAGTCTTTGGCTGAGAATTAAACAGATCTGTCTTCAGCCTCTGAGGACAAGGGACATATTCCTGGAATTATTGTGTGTTTTGTACGGAGTGCGTTCTGATGTTGTGATTCATGGGAAGATCCACCAAATGCAAAGTGAGTCTCTCTATGAATTGTCGCACAGGATATATACTATTATGGAATTTTTGGTTGGTAATAATCTTGCATTTGAGCGTGGAGGCTCGATACATATCAGTATGTTTCTAGATGCGTTGCATGAAGATATCAAACAAAATATTTTATTAGTTACCCCGAATCCTCATAATTTAAAAGACGTATTATTATTGAGAGCAGATCATTTATGGAGAAGGTCAAATGAGCAAAAACTGAACAGAAAGATCAGAAGATAATATCTAATGATCACAACAAAAGGGGAAACTCTGGGTCAAACAAAGGTGATATTAACATGAAAAACAGAGCTGACCAAAATAATAATAAGAAAAAGACCTGGATACCATTTCCTCAGTTAAAACAGAAATATGACCACCTGAAGATTGAGTATGATAAGATGAAAATAGAATATTACACATTATTAGAACAGTTGAATGGTACAGATCTGTTTTTGAATGAAAATGCCACTTCTCTAGCAGTGGGGGTGAATTAGCTTTAAACTGTGGACTGTAAATAGTACTTTGCTTAAGGACCTTGCTAATGAGTTTTTGTCTGAGAGTTTTTGTCTTTCAGGTACAGTACATGGCTGGAGATACTCGTTTGCATGTGAATAGCAGGAGAAATTGCTGGCTAGTGGGGGAGGAACGCTGAATGGACAATATATCACTATACAAGTGAATATCTCTCAATATTCATCAAGCAATGGACTTTTTTTTTTGAACATTCAAATTTCCTTTTTTTTTTCAATGGTCTTACCCAAACGCCCTATTTTTTCATTTTCTCCCTTTCCCTGATATATTTTGCTTTTTTATTATGTTTTTATTCCTTGAACTTAATCTTAAAACCAGAGCGAAGCATTATAACATCTGTACATATGACATAATGCATATTGATATCAATAGATTTACATCTGAGGTGATGTTGCACAATTGGCTGGGCATACATTATAGTAGGTTGGGTGGTTTTCCTAAATTTATTGATGAAATTCATCACTCTAGTCATGATTTGAAACATGTTGAATCAGTTGTTTATAATATGCTGAAGGCTATGACACATATGGATGAAAAAGACCTTTCTACCTTTCATAAAAAATACTGGCAAGAATTTCCACTGCCTCCTTGTCTGGACAGAAGATCTGATACACTGATGTCAAGCTGATACTATCTAAACCATCGCATGGGGGAATATATATATATATATATATATATATATATATATATATATATATGTTGGTAGACCATTCTGGTGGAATTATGGACTGAATGATACAAAGAACAGCTCTATTAAAGGCAATGAGGGGTCAGCCTACAACACATTACGAAAGTAAATTGTTGCTGGCAATCAACAAGTGTCCTGATTGGTGGATTAATGATTGAAGGTGTCAAATGCAAGGAAATAGTTTGCAGCACAGAATTTTTACTGCCATATCCAAACCTTTTTGACCTTGAAAGGGACTGCTGGTACATTAATGGTTCTTTTTACTATGAAGATGAAAGTGGTATTTCAGGATTTGCTGGTGTTTGTGTAAAAGCATCTTTAAAAATGAAAACTGTGGGCCAGATTCACAAAAGAGATACGACGGCGTATCTCCTGATACGCCGTCGTATCTCTGCGATCCGCCCGTCGTAACTATGCGCCTGATTCATAGAATCAGGTTACGCATAGTTCTCACTAAGATCCGACAGGTGTAATTGACTTACACCGCCGGATCTTAGGCTGCAATTCTAGGCCGGCCGCTAGGTGGCGATTCCATTGCGGTCGGCGTAGAATATGCAAATGACTAGTTACGCCGATTCACGAACGTACGCTTTACCCGTCGCTCTAAATTTACGTAGTTTCCGTCGAGATACGCGGCGTAAAACTAAGGCTGCCCTCTAGGTGGTCTAGCCAATGTTAAGTATGGCCGTCGTTCCCGCGTCGAAATTTGAAAATTCACGTCGTTTGCGTAAGTCGTCCGTGAATGGCGCTGGATGCCATTTACGTTAACGTCGAAACCAATGACGTCCTTGCGACGTCATTTAGCGCAATGCACGTCGTGTAATCTTACGGACGGAGCATGCGCAGTACGTTCGGCGCGGGAACGCGCCTAATTTAAATGGTGCCCGCCCCATTTGAATTAGGCGGGCTTGCGCCGAGTGGATTTACGCTACGTTGCCGCAAGTTTACAGTTAAGTGTTTTGTGAACCAGGCACTTACGCTGTAAACTTGCGGCGGTGTAACGTAAATGGGATACGTTACGCCGCCGCAGCGTAACAGATTGGTACGTGAATCTGCCCCTTTGAGCCTGGAGATGAGAGAATCCTGGACTTATGTGGATTTGACCTCCCAAAACATACCAAGCTTTACTTTCAGTGAGATGGTGAGAGATGTGATGAAGTCAAAATGGACAGTGACATCAGCTCGTTTTTGCACAATATTCAAAATCGTGATGTGATTTACAAAAAAAAAGAGCAATCTTTGAAATGAGGCCTAACAGCTATAATGGCCACGGATGTTTACTGAATCCTTTTCCAGTAATCGTCTAAAGTTATATTATCTAATAACTGTTTCATGGGGATATTTTAGAGGTTGGTGAAGAGAGATGTAACCAGTCTCAACTTAAAGAGGAGTTCCACCCAAATTTGGAACTTCCTCTTAACCCACTCCTCTCCCCCTTACATGCCACATTTGGCATGTAATTTTTTTTGGGGGGGAGTGGGGGCTTCAGGAAGAGTGGGACTTCCTGTCCCACTTCCTCCTTCCTGTAGGCGACTAAGCTTAATCGCCTACAGGAAGGGGCTGCTATAGGCGATCGCATAGGACACGTCACAGGTCCTAGGCGATCTCCTGGCCAATTACACGGCGCAGCGCCACTCGCGCATGCGCAGTGGCGCTTGCGCATGCGCAGTTGGTGCCCGGCCGTGAAGCCGAAAGCTGTCACGGCCGGGTGCCCACACTGAGAATGAAGACACCGGCCGGGGAGGGGGGGAGAGGAGCGGAGCCCCGGCCGGCGCGCTGGAGCAGGTAAGTGTCTGTTTAATAAAAGCCAGCAGCTACACTTTTTGTAGCTGCTGACTTTTAATAAACATACAAATTGGCTGGCACTCCCCTTTAATATTTCATATAAGCCATTGTAAAGCATCCAGTACCTCAAACCATAATGATGATTGTTGTTTGAATTATGAGTCAGTTCTAGTAGTTAGAACCGACTCAAGTGGGGGAATATGTTGTAATATTAATATAGATGTGTAGGTATTTAAAATATTGTGTTATATGTATGGCATGGTATTTATGTGTTAGATACAGGCATTCAAGGTTACACATCAAAGGGTGTTTGCTGACCAAAAGGTTTAGTGGCCAAACACAGATCAAGAGGTACAGAGGACCCTTTGATGTGTTAATCTTATCTAAGACTACCTAGGTGTGTGAGATGGCCTGGAACTTCCTTACATACATAAGGAAGTATTTGTTAATGCTAATTAGATTTGATGGGGGTATTCATTCAGGGAAACATTTGGTTGACTTGGAAGAACCCTTTCCTCCAGTGTGAGACCAGCATTTGAGGCAGTCAAGCTGGCATTCAGTCTGGTCTTGTCACTGAGAAATATAGCACATGTCTAGGAAGAGATTTGAATTATATACTCTGTTGGATTAATATAGTCTGTGGACTTTGTTCGTTATTGGAAGTTAATTAAAAATGCGTTCTCTGGAGAACCTGTGTTGCTGCGGAACAACAAATTTATAGTCATCATATAATACCTAAGATATCAATTATCTAAGAGGACTGGACACTATGGGGCAGATCCACGTACATCGGCGCATATTTGCGTCGGGCGTAGCGTATCTAAGACACACTACGCCGCCGTAACTTATTATTATTTTTTTAAATCCTCAAAGAAAGCGCGCCATAAGTTACAGCGGCGTAGGGTATCTTTGGCGGCGTAAGGGCGCGCAATTCAAATCGATGTGATGGGGGCGTGTTTTATGTAAATATGTCGTGACCCGACGTAAACAACGTCCGTCCGTGGGGGTATCCCTGTGCGCATGCTCGAAATTAAACCGGAACAAGCCAATGTTTGACGGTGACGTCATTCTACGCAAATCCCTATTCGCGAACGACTTACGCAAACGACGTAAAAAATAAAAAATTTGACGCGGGAACGACGGCCATACTTTAACATTGAGTACGCCTCATAATAGCAGGGGTAACTATACGCTGGAAAAAGCCGAACGCAAACAAATAAAAAAAATGCGCCGGCCGGACGTACGTTCATGGATCGCCGTAACTAGCTAATTTGCATACTCAACGCGGAATTTAACGGAAACGGCAGCCGGCGGAAAAATGCACCTACGATCCGACGGCGTACTAAGACGTACGCCAGTCGGATCGAGCCCAGATGCAGTCGTATCTTGTTTTGTAGATACAAAACAAAGATACAACGCGGGAAATTTGAAATTACGCGGCGTATCAATAGATACGCAGGCGCAATTCTTTTGTGAATCTGCCCCTATACATTTATTGGACTTATTCTTATCACTACACTTAGCTTCACAGGATGGCTGGAACCCGCAGATGTCTCTGGATCCTTCTTGATTCCGTCTCTCTGTCTCTTCAGCTCAGGGATGTGACACAGGATCGCTGGATGTTCTTTCCCACAGTGTTGTAGGCCCTGCTCTCTGGATCAACTCCTCACAGCTCCCTGTAGGCAGGCCACATGTCCAGAAGAGACCCAATATGGCCACCACAGGGCCTTTTATCTCCTACCCAGCATGGACTTCAACCCTGAGGGTTCATGGGTAGGTTATTTGCATAATATATCATAATATATATGTTCTTGAAAAATGAAAATAAATTAAGTCCATTTCACGTTCTTGCCACTAGATGGTGCCAAATACCAATTTATGACATTAGTCATGGATTAACACTAGTCTAACATTTGAGAAGCAAAAATGCCCACGCTACAACATATTGAAAAGTAAATTTCTACTTAAAAATAAAGTACGTTATTTATACATTCTATTACAATGCCCTTAATGACTCTGAAGAATGTTGGTACCTCCTTATATTCGGGGTGTACCATCCCAAAAAGCCAGGTCAAATCAAAGTAGTGTTTGACTCTAGTGCCAAATTCAAGGGTGTCTCCTTGAACGATGTCCTCTTCTTTGTTTTTTTTTTTTTTTTTTTTTATAAATTCTTTATTTTTTACCATTTTTCCAACACTTCACATTGCCTCATACATCTGTTATTATCACATCCTACACATCTTATACATCAATCAACTTCATAGTTTGCATTTTTCACTCTCTGTCAAACCCACCTCTTGATCCTAACCATCTTTACCTTTATTTACAGTCCTCAGAGTCATTGCTAATGGATCTAGACTTTCTTCCTTTTTAGATCCCACGAAATGTACGTGTGCTCTTTTCCTTTGAGACATTGATACCCCAGTTATTCCTAAAAAACCTCTCATTCATTCCCACCCTCCCAACTTCCCATCCTGCTATTAATAGCAGCCTCCCAGAACAAAAACAAAAAAATAAATAAAAAAAAGGTGGATTCCCCTCTCTGCCCCACACTCCCTCTCCCCCTTCCTATTCTTCTCTTTCCCTATATCTAACATATGGTGCCCATATCTCCCTCACCTCTTCTTCTTGTTCCCTCAGAGCCGCTGTAAGGTTCTCCATAAGTTGCATCTCTGCAATTTTTGCCATCCATTGTGGTCTTCCTGGGGGGCAAGTGCTCTTCCAGAGGGCTGGAATACATGCTCTAGCTGTGACCAGTAAATGCCTTACTAGGGATTTTTTATACTTCTCTATTGATATCGGAATGTCCAACAACAGGTACGTCGCCGGATCCTCACCTAGAGACATCTCAGTTATTTCTTCTATCACTTCCGATATCATTTTCCAAAAATCTTTAACTCTCTCACAGTTCCAAAAAATGTGTAACAGGGTTCCCTCTTCTTTTTGACAACGCCAACAGAGATTGGTCACTTCTGGGAAAATCTGGTTTAAAACTTCCGGTGTCCTATACCACCTACTCAAGATCTTGTATCCTCCCTCCTGAAATTTAGATGCCAATGATGCTTTATGATTAAATTGAAATATTTTTTTCTTCTGGTTTTCCGTAAAAGTTACCCCTAGATCTCTTTCCCACGCTTGGATGAAACTTATCTCTTGTGGGGCTTTTAATTCATTTATTATGGAATAAAACAGTGAGAGCGAGTGTCTAACCGGTTCTCCCTTAAGACACAATTTCTCAAATTCCGACAGTGTTACTCTCACCCTTGTTTGTCCTTGGATTGATCGGAGAAACCCCTTTAACTGTCTTCTCCTATATGGGTCTAGAGCCTCGGACAGTTCTCTTTCTATTTCTTCATTTGACATTACTCGATTCTCTCTTGAAAAATGTATCACTCTGGTTTTGCCCTGGTTTTTTAAATTCCTAAACGCCGAGTCCCTCAGGCCCGGGACAAACGCTGGATTCCCCAAAATTGGTGTCATCGGGTTTACTTCTGTTTTCCCTTCTGAATTTCTGAATATTTTTTTGACTATACTAATTGTCGTCCCTATCGTTGGATGTCTCTTGACTGTCTGTGGTATCACTGATTTAGAGAGCCAAATTAGACCCTCCAATGGGATCTCCGCCATTTCCTGTTCTAAAAGAATCCAAGGTTTGTCCTTCTGGGCCCTGCACCAGTCTAATGCTCTAGACAAGTGCACTGCCTCATAGTAGGTCAGTGGGTCTGGTAGACCCACCCCCCCCTTTTCTTTTGAAAGTGTTAGTATATCTCTTCTCACTCTGGCAGGTTTCCCAGCCCAGATGAATCCCGCAAATTTTGCTCTAATTTCTTTCAGGAATCCCTGAGGTATTCTGGTTGGGAGTGTCTGTAGTATATATAATAACCTTGGCATTGCATTCATTTTTATGATATTGATCCTCCCGAACCACGTGAATACCTCCTTATCCCACTTCAGTAAGTCTCTTTTAATTTGTCTTGCAAGTGGGGCCAGGTTTAATTCTAAAATTCTATTTAATTTCTTCGGAATTTTAGTCCCCAGATATCCTATATGAGAGTTTGTCCACTTAAATGAGAAAAAGTTGGTCAGTTGTTGTTGTTGTACCATGCTCATCTCTACCCCCATTGCCTCCGATTTTTCATAGTTCACTTTAAAGTTTGATAGTGCACCATACTTATCTATCTCTGCTAGCAATGGAGGCAGAGATAATGCCGGCTCCGTTACAAAAAACAGCAGATCGTCAGCGAATGCTGCAAGCTTGTGTTCCCCCCCTTTCACGCTGATCCCTCTAATATCTGTTCTCATCCTTAGTGTCCTTAAAAAAGGCTCTAGCGTTAAGACGAAAATAAGTGGAGATAATGGGCATCCTTGGCGCGTCCCATTGCGTATATCGAGGGGATCTGACATAATACCATTTATCTTAATTTTCGCTTTCGGTCGGGAGTACAGACTCATAATCCATCTTTGCATCCCCTCTCGCAGTCCAATATGTTGTATGATTGTTTTCAAGAACTTCCAATCCACCCTATCGAACGCCTTTTCTGCGTCGGTAGATATCAGTACTAAAGGCTTTTTTTTGGACTGCGCTAGGTGGATTGCATTTATCACCCGCTGCGTATTTTCTCTACCTTCTCTTCCTGGAATAAATCCTACCTGGTCCTGGTGTATCAGACCTGGAATATATGGTAGTAGTCTATTTGCCAAGATTTTTGTGAAAATTTTTAGATCTGTATTCAATAAAGATATTGGACGATAATTTGCGCACTGCGCTGGATCTTTCCCCTCTTTTTGTATAACCGCTATGTGTGCCATAAGGGCCTCTTCTGGCATCTCCCGCCCTTCTCTTATCGAATTATATGCTTCCAAAAATCTTGGCATCAACTTATCTGCATAGGTCTTATAGTAGAGAAGAGTGAATCCATCAGGACCAGGAGCTTTACCTGGTTTTAACAATTTGAGTGTATTTGTGAATTCTTCTGCTGTGATCGGGTTTTCTAAACTTCTCCCTATTTCCTCCGGTAGTCTCAGCATTCCTGATTCCTCTATATACTTTTTCGTCCTTTCCTCCTTCATCTGTATCTTTGCTATATTCTTTTCCTCCTTCAATTGGTACAAACTCTCATAGTAATTTCTAAATATTTTCGCAATTTCTCGTGAAGACTTGACTATCCTGTCTCCTGTTGTTTTAATTCCCTCTATATGGTTGTGGGCCCTTGTTTCTCCTAGTGCTCTCGCTAGCATCCTACTTGGCTTATTGCCATATTCATAAAACGCACGTTTGCTTCTTTTTAATGCAGCTTTTACTTTGTCGGTTAATAGCAAGTTCAATTCCTCTCGGACCTTCTTCAGCTTCTCCTCTGCCTCTATTGCCAATGACTTTTTGTGTATTTTTTCCAATCTACGGATTTCTCCCATCAATCCTTCTATCTGAGCTCCTATCTGGCGTTTCCTATATGCTCCCATTGATATTAGTACTCCCCTGATATAACACTTATGTGTTTCCCAAATACAAGTTGGGGTCACCTCCCCCACCTCATTATTAGAAAAAAACATCTCCAACTCCTGTGTTATCTTTCCCTCATACTCTGGATCTTTTAAAAGGGACTCGTTGATTTTCCAGTGCCACTCACGTGCTACGGGTTTCCCCAATTCCAATACGCAGTTTATCGGTGAGTGATCCGACAGTGAGAAAGACCCAATAGAAGCCTCTACTATGCCCTGTACCAGGTTTTGGGATATAAATATGTAATCTATTCTGGAATAGGTTCTATATTTAGCTGAAAAGAAAGTGTAGTCCCGCTCGTGTGGATGGGTAGTCCTCCAGCAATCTACCACCTGTATCTCTTGTAACAGTTTATTTGCTTTACTTAATTTTCTGTATGCTATGTGCGAGCTTCCCTTAGATGTATCTAGTATAGGGTCTAAAGCAATATTTAAATCACCTGCCATTATTACGATACCTTCCATATTCTGATGCACCCTGTCTGTGTATTTCTCCAGCGCTGCAACCTGTCCCTCGTTAGGCAAATACACATTAACCAGAGTGACCTTCTGATCATTTATGTATCCTTTCACAATAAGAAGGCGTCCTTCCTCATCCCTCATTACACTTGACTCTTTCCATATTACCGTTTTTGAAAACATAATTGATACTCCTTTTGTTTTTGTTGTCAGTGAGGAACTATGATACACAGTTGGGAATCTGTGATTTCCCAACTTTGGGATTTTATTATTTTTTTTGAAGTGAGTCTCCTGGAGGAATATTACCTGCGCCTTTGATCTCCATAATTCTGCCATCAACTTAGATCTTTTCTCCGGGTTATTTAACCCATTTACGTTGTAGGACATTACCGATATCTTTGCCATTTTAATACTTTGCTAAGATTTTCCCCGTCCAACCCTCAATTGGTGTGGGGATAGGGCCGATAAGGGAGTAAGGAGTGTGGAGGAGAGAGAAGGGATAAAAACACCAAAAAAAAAAAAAAAAAAAAAAAAAGAGAAAATAACCCCGCAAAAAGGTGGGCAGGAACTCCCGCCCCCTCCTCTCTATTTATGTACCAATCTGATAGGTCCCCTAGGATCCCAGATAGGACTAAGAGAGAAAAAAAAAAAAAAAAAAAAAAAAAAAAAATTATTTAGCGTCTCCGACTTCCCTCCTCACGGAGGAGAGGCGCTCTAATGGGGGTAAATGTATGAGCACCAGGGAGATTCACGCCTTTCTATCGGTCCGGGTGTACCCCGTTAATTGGCCCTTATAATCTTTTTCTCTATTCCACTTTACCACCTCCCCTTAAACCCTTAAACCCTTCTCACCAAAAAAAAGGAGAGAGAAAAAAAAAAAAAAAAAAAAAAAAGGATAAGAGAGAATAGAGAATAGGGGGCGAGAACCATAGCAGAAGGCCCAATGAGTACCTATAGAGGGCAGGGATTACCTCTTCCTTCCCTTCAGTTCCCCTTCCTTCCTCTCTCCCCCTTCTCCTAAAAATATAATCGGGCCTGCAAAGGTAATTTCTGTGTATTATCTCCGAGCACCAGCTACCAGATCTTTCACACATTATTTCTCTCATCCCCCCTATCCCCTCCCCCACTGCCTGTATCCCCTTGCTCCCTCTTTCTGATATTAATTTATTCTACACCCATTACTTCCTTAACCCCTGAACTTTTAATCTGATTTTTCCCTGTACCTTATCATTCCTTATCCTCATTCCTTATCATACCGGTCAACCTGTTGGCACTCTGCTAGACCCCTCCCCACCCCCTCCCCCCTTTCCCCCTTTACCCCCTATCCTTCTCCCGTACTACCCCCCTCCCTCCCTCCCGTGTCACCCGTTAAACTTAACCTTCCCTTAGTAGACCTAATTAACCCTGTACGCACCTAAATGTGTTGACCCTTAGTGCGTATCTTATTATACTATTAAGTGACTTTAACTAGTCATTAAATCAAGTGATATCAAGTGATACATTGTGTTCCGTTATTCTTATATATCCTCCCCAATAACCAAAATGTCAAACATTGGACTCAAATATCAAAAACCCCTTCCCTCCCCCCCCTTACAATATTCAATCTCTATTTATTATTACCTCATTAGTTGTTATAATATTACCGTGATAACCAACCCCCTCAGTTACCCCCCCCATAATCCCCCACCAACCCACAAACCCACTTTCCCCCCCGGTTCTTCAAACCCCCCCCCCCCAAAAAACACGCCCACATATATCCCTCCCTCCCCCCCCCCCCTACCCCTGTCCCTCCCTGTAATGGGGGCAGGTATCTGATCATTGCAGATTCTATCTAGCATCAAGCCCTTCCGGTACACATATATATATATATCCATACACATAAAAAAAAAACAGATCAAATACCAAGAATACGGAGCAATATCAAAAAAAAAAAAAATATATAGACCTATAACGGCATGTGAACATTTGAACTTCCCCAAAAGAAGGGCCTAAAAAAAAAAAAAAAAAAAAAAAGGGAGTAATACTTTTGGCACCTTTCACCTGTAACCGCCCCTGAAAGTTTATTAACCCAAATCTGAAAAGGAATTCTTCTCAATTCTCCATTCTCAAAAAAAAAAAATAAAAAAAAAAGGAGAAAATACCAAAAACACAGGGGCCCAGGAAAAAAAAAAAAAAAAAAAAAAAAAAAAGAAAAAAAACACAAACGGGCGCCAAAAAGAGAAGGAGAGCGAAACTGGCATATCCTTTCTTCCCCCTTTTTTTTTAGGATATGGATTATAAGTTGATATATGTGACTCCCTCCTACTTGGAGGCTATTGATAATACAATTTTCTCTCTTCTAGAGAACAAGGGGGGCGCTCTACCCTGTTGCTCCCAAAAAAAAAAAAAAAAAAAAAAAAAATATTTCTCTTCTCTCTTCTTTTCCTTTGTCCGTCATTCTATCTCTTGGGCTTATGGCCTATGTCCACTCTCTGTCCATCTCTTTCCATCTGTTTATCTAGCGTCTCTTTCCCCTGGACCTGGTAGCTCCAACCAATTAGGGACATCTACTGGCGTTGATCTCAAAAATTCAAACAGTGCTGGGAGCTGATAGGGCTCCCTTAAATTAAAAGTTCTTCCTTCTCTTTTTATATTTAAGGATAACGGATAGCCCCAACTGTATACCGCATCTTGACTACGTATGTGTTCCAGTAGTGGTCTTAGCAGCCGACGTCTTGCTTTGGTTTGCCAGCACAGATCAGGGAATAACTGTATGTTCACCCCTTCCCATAACACCTTTCCTTCTTTCCATGCCTCTCTAAGAATTTCTTCTTTTATTCTGAAGAAATGTATCCGACATAGTACATCACGGGGGCTAGTCTGTTCGGGGTTCCGAGATGTAGGGATCCTATGAATC
Source organism: Rana temporaria (assembly GCF_905171775.1). Lineage (NCBI taxonomy): Eukaryota > Metazoa > Chordata > Amphibia > Anura > Ranidae > Rana > Rana temporaria. The sequence goes on along the minus strand of NC_053492.1, from coordinate 5,005,262 downwards.
CTATCCAGCTCCATTGGGGATTCTGGATTTTTTTTTAAGATTTTATTGAGGATAGATAAGACCGCTTCCCTAATGGCCATGCCTTCAAAACTTTCAGGGATCCCTTTTATACGTACATTATTCCTCCTACTTCTGTTATCTGCCTCTTCAGCTTTTAACTGTAATCTGATCATTTGTTGTTGCTGCTTGCCACATTTCTCCTCAAGGGCTGCCAACCTACCATCCACCACCCCTTGCTGACTCTCCAAGATACACATTTTCTGTTCACCCATCACCACTTTTGCACGGACCTCCTCCATCTCTTCCTTCAAAGTATTGGTGATAACCGATAACATTTTCTGAATATCTTCCTTAGTCGGGAGAGCCTGGATGAGCCTGCTTAGCTGACTAATATCCGGTGTCGCTTCTATCCCATGTATATTCCTTGTGTCGCCGAGGGTCTGTGTATCACGCTGCACTCCCCCCTCCTCTCGTGGGTATGCATTTACTTTAGCCATTGCAAAACTTGTATTGCTATTACCCCCCTTAACTGCTAAGATAGGTGGTGCAGCAAGTATAGTTACAGGTGTAGTAGCAGGTATAGTTAGTACGGAAGGTGTCTCTGTTAGTGTTAGTGTCTTTGCTGTCAATAGTTCTGCAGATGTCTCTGTAGATTCTATTATAAATCCCCCTGACCTCCTTGATGCTTCTGGTATGTTAGGAAATATAGATAAAGCCGACAACAATACCTCAGCCGTGCGTTGGGGGTGCTCACTCGTCCGCTCCGTCAGCTCTGCTGTCCTCTGGCCCTCAAGGGATATGGGGATACTTCTTGTCCCGTCCTGGACCTCCAGCCTAGGTATAGCCCCTCCTGCTTTATCTGCTGGGGCAGTCAATGCCGTCAGGCTTGTTCTTACTAGCGGCTTTTGTCCACCGCTCACCTTTCCTGTCGCCGCTGTAGCTGTAGTAGTAGCTGAGGTATCCGACGCTAGTCTCTCTGCAGCGTCTTGTCGGATGCTTTCTGTTAGGGACTCCCTCCTCGTAGCGTGTCCTCTACGTGCGTCCTCCTGCTTCGCGTCGCTCCTCTTCACCGTCATATACCGGGTGATATATGAATGGCTAGGCACAGACCCTCCCGCACTTCTCACAGTGCTCTTTCCTCTCCGTGGCATCGGATGCAGCGTCCGCTGCGTCTACTGCTGGTTGTACGCTCCCTTCTGTAGATCAGAGAGGGCGGGTGAATATGGGCCTATTTGCTGCTCTCCTGTCCAGGTACACCACGGACCTTCGCTAGGCTCTCCTTCTCTGCGCTCACTCCTCCATGTCCTCTTGACAGGCCCAGACCTCAACAACAAACTCCTGGGAGTACTCTTATGCTTCGCAAAGACTATATTGCCCTCATAGCAGACATCCAACAGATGTTCCATTGCTTTCTGGTCAGAGAAGAAGACAGAAACTTTCTAAGGTTCCTTTGGTTCAGAGACAATGAACCTTCCAAAGACATCTCAGAGTATCGCATTAGGGTGTCACTATCTACGGATTCGAGTATAGCTCAGATACAAAACAATTTGTAGAGAAAGACTTTTATGTAGATGACTGTTTGAAATCCTTACCTTCCAGTGAGTCTGCAATCTGTCTTCTTAAAACAGCACAGGAAAAGCTCGCTTGTTACAATCACAGACTTCACAAGATTGCTTCCAACAGCAAAGAGGTAATGGAAGCTTTCCCTGCTCAAGACCATTCCAACGATCTAAAGGACTTAGATCTAGGTACAGAGGCCCAGATTCACAAAGCACTTACGCTGACGTATAACAAGTTACGCCGACGTAAGTGAAAATGTGCGCCGTCGTATCTGTGCGCCAGACCCACAAACTAATATGTGCCTAAAAACAGGCTACACCCCGCCGATGTATCTTGCTTACGCCCGCGTAGAGTGGGCGCACATTTAGGCTGGGAGCATGGTGCCGCTCCCATTGATTAGCCATTCAAACATGCAAATGAGGGAAATATGGCAATTCACGAACGTGCGTGTGCCCGGCGCATGCTACGCTAGATGCGTTTAAGTTGTACGTCCGGCGTAAAGTTATTCCCCATAAAGGAGGTGCAACCCAGCAACAGACATGCTCAGGTCTGCACCAGGGAACACAAGCCGGCGTATTGTGCATTGAACGTGTCTGGCTGGGCATACATTATATTCACGGCGTAAGCAGTGATCCGGCGTAGCTTAGGCAGTTGTGCCGGCGTGGTTATGAGCAGGCGCAGGGGGGTGCATTAACGGCGCATGCGCAGTTCATGATACTTACCTGTCTGGCGCTCGACCCATCATTTGCATGGGGTCACGCCCACTTCTACCTACGCCGACGTACGCCTTCAAAACCCACGCCACGCTGGCGCAGCGTTGGGAGCACTGGCTTGCTGAATGCAATGCTTGCCTCTCTGCGATGCGTCAGCGTAGCGTACAGTGTTTGCTCTACGGCGGCGTAATGTGCGCCTTGCTTTCTGTGAATCTGGGCCAGACTCTTTACCTGTACAGCGCAGTCTAGGTCTACTTTAGGACTTGAAATCTCATTCCTTTACCTTCCAAATGAACAAAGAAGAAAGGCCTTTAACTCGCAGAGGTGTCCTGTCCACAATCAATAGCCTATACAATCCATTAGGATTTGCGGCACCCATAGGCGTGTGCCAGGTGTGCCCAGGCACACCCTAATCACCCTGTGCAGAACAGATACCCCCTACTGACCTGGCTCCCCCTCCTTCCCCCCACAGCACTGCTTGCTTCCCCCCTCTCCCACCGGTTGTTGCTGTGGATGTTTTAGGATGAGTGGGGGAAGGGGCCAGTAAATATGCCATTTACCGGCCCCTTCCCTTTCTGAATAAACATCATTAATGATTGGTAGAGTGCGTTTGAGCTTTGGGGTGCACACCCTAATGCCAAAGGCTGTGCACACCTATGGCGGCACCTGTTACAATTCAAGGTAAAGCCCTACTTAGAGACTTGATTTGTGAAACATCCGACTGGGATGCCCCACTACCCCTTTATAAGAGGAACTCTTGGGTAAAGTGGAAGAACTCCCTATCAGTCTTATCTGATCTCCATGTTTCACTCCCATATGCTCCTATACCCTCTACAAAGACACAGTCAAACCCTTTGTATATTCTGTCTTCTATCAAGGCAATAGCTGCTGTGGCCTACTTAAGAACTGTCGACACTACAGCATGATGCCACGTAGGATTTGTCATGAGCAAGCGAAAGCTAGCTCCACACCCTGAGCACACTGTACCTAGGCTGGAACTTTGTGCTGCGGTACTAGCCGTTAAACTGGCAGAACTTATAACCACAGAGATGGACATTGTCCTCAAGGATACCGTACACTGACAGCAAGGTAGTGCCAGGCTACATCTACAAAGAGACCAGGCATTTCTATGTTTACGTCAACAACAGAGTGTTGAGGATTAGGAGATCCACTTATCCAACACAATGGCACTACATACCTACCGACCATAATCCTGCGGACCATGCTACAAGAGTTGTTGCTGCATGTAACCTTAAAGACACAACATGGTTTACAGGACCTGCATTCTTGTACAATGCAGAACAGACTGTTCCTAGGAGCGACACTATTGAATTAGTAGATCCAGACTCAGATACTGACATCCATCCTGAGATCTCAACATTTCAGGCTGCAACTTCAGACTGCCAGCTTAAATCTGACAGATTTACCAGATTCTCAAAATAGAAGCGCTTGTTCGAGCTATTTCTGGTCTTATCCATATAGCTCACTCTTTCAAAGGTGACTCAAACAGCTGTGACCGCAAAGGATGGCATCATTGTCAAAGGACCCGTTCAGCATTAGAGCTCCAGCAGTCCCAGGATCTTATCATCCATACTGTACAGCATGAAACCTATGCCAAGGAGATCGACTGTATCTTGAAAAGGAAACCTAACCCTGGTGACAGTGCTCTGAGAAATAAATAGTGGCATCTTATGATACCAGGCAGGGAGTGTCATGCCTTTGGCCTACAATGAAATACAGGAATATCTTCTGGACTTGTAATTTAAATATTATCCACTAGACGTCACTCTTAAAAAAAGACTGTTGATGGGCAGTGTTCTATGGTAATGTACATTTCCTGTCGTGTTATTGAAAACTGTCTTCAATTCCTTTCACAACTCTTTCATCTCTTTCCACTGTCAGTCCACATGGAGTCAGCCAAGTCCTGATCCTCCTGGGACAGCATCGCTGGTATGATAAAGACTGTTTATCTATATGCCTAGTAGACATTTGTTTGTGTTCATATTATTCTCATATGTTCATTTATTTGTTCATCTCTAGTTTCACCATTATTCACACGCATCTTATATGGCCACCATCTGTTCATCGTAATAAAGATCAAAGTTACAGACAGTCTGGTTATTTAGGAAGCAAGGTTAAAGCTGTATGTTGAGCTACATATACGCCAGGGGCAAACATGTAGCAAGAACAGAACAGGGAGGCAGAGTTTTCTTGCAAGAAATACCTGACAGCGTTCCCCTTTGGGGAGTACGCCTGTTTGGGGATGACTTGGATAAATACATCCAAAAGATTACTGGAGGCAAGTCTATTTTGTTGCTGGTTAGGAAGAAGAGTAAGCGTCCCTCATTTAAACATACTCTTTCTCCAGCCCCTGGAACCTCAGTCTCCAGGCAGTGGTGACGGACTCCACAGTCTAACACTAGGGAAGAGGCCCAGAGCCAAGCTGAAAGGCAGCAAAAGACTTGGGGTTCAAAGTCTAAGCAGATCCCCAAAACTTCCCTATGAAGGGATGCCCCCGCTTGGCTGAGTGGGGGGAAGGCTGCTGCAATTTGCAAACGTCTGGTGGAACGAAGTTCAGGACAAGTGGGTCATCTCCACAGTGTCCTCAGGCTACAAGCTAGAATTCAGAGAACTTCCGCCACCACATGGCCAAAGATCCAGAAAAAAGAAAACCTTTACTGTTGGCCTTGGAACACCTGTTGTCCCAAGGGGTAATCATGGAGTTAGCTCCATAGGATCAGGATTCTATTCAAACCTTTTCACAGTTCCAAAACCAAACGGGGATGTCAGACCTATCCTAGATCTGAAAAGCCTGAATCGGTTTCTGAACATTTGCTCCTTTTGCATGGAGTCTGTCCGTTTAGTTGTTTCCACCCTTCAGGGAGGAGAATTTCTGGCATCAATAGACATCAGAGATGCATATCTACATGTGCCAATATTCCCCGCTCACCAAAGATTTATAAGGTTTGCGGTGGATCAGCGTCACTTTCAGTTTGTGGCCCATCCTTTAGGGCTGGCTACAGCACCTTGAGTGTTCACAAAAATACTGACCCCGGCCCTACAAAGGCTAAGGGCATGAGGCATAGCAGTAACAGCCTACCTGGACGATCTGTTGATCATAGATTAGTCCGCCGCACGCTTGGGCCACAATGTGCACAGCACAGTGGAATATTTAGAGTACCTAGGCTGGGTCCTCAATCTGGAAAAATCTTCCTTGCAGCCTCAAAGAAGTCTGGAGTATTTGGGCATGATTATAGACATGTCCCAATGCAAGGTATTACTTCCCAAGCCAAAGGCAAAAGCCATAGGAGACTTGGTCCAAGTGATAAAGGCAAAAAGAAGGCCTTCCATCCGTCTATGCATGAGGTCATTGGGGAAGATGGTAGCCTCATTCGAGGCTGTCCCTTATGCCCAGTTTCACTTAAGACCGTTACAGGGCAGGATTCTGTCAACTTGGAACAAGGATGTTCAGGCCCTGGAGCTTCCTATGGTCTTATCTCCAGGGGTTCGCCAGAGCCTCAAAAGCTCAAAAAGAGGTAAAACAACATCCTGGCCTGGGCAGAAAGGCATATTCCTTGCCTATCTGCGGTCTTCATTCCAGGAGTAGAGTATTGGCAGGCAGATTTTTTAAGCCGCCAGCAGCTGAGTCCAAGAGAATGGTCTCTACACCCCGACATGTTTAAAATCGTATGTCAGAAATGGGGTACCCCAGATGTGGACCTGTTGGCTTCCAGGTTCAACGCAAAGCTGGATAGCTTTGTGTCAAGAACAAGAGATCCCTGTGCCCAAGGGCCAGATGCCCTGACAATCTCATGGGCTCGGTATTCCCTGATTTATGTGTTCCCTCCAGTTCCACTTCTTCCAAGATTCATTCAGAGGGTCAAGAGGGAAGGAAAGTCAGTGATTTTGGTCGCCCCGGCTTGGCCGAGGAGACCCTGGTTCACAGAAATCGTAAAGATGGCAGTAGGAAGACCTTGGGTTCTCCCACTACGCTCGGACCTACTGTTGCAGGGTTCAATATTCCATCCTGCCTTACAAAGTCTAAATTTGATGGTTTGGCTGTTGAGACCCACATTCTGAGGAAACGTGGACTCTCATGTCCAGTCCTATCCACTCTGGTTAATGCTTAGAAGTCGGCCTTCAGGATTATCTACTATCGAATATGAAAGGCATATGTTTTGTGGTGTGAACCCAGAAAGTGGCATCCTAGGAAGTTTGCCATTAATAGGATTCTTGCCTTTCTTTAGTTGGGCTTAAATATGAAATTGGCTTTGAGCACTATCAAGGGCCAAATCTCGGCCTTATAGTTATTCTTTCAAAAACCGCTTGTCTCTCATTCCCTATTCAGGGCCTTTATTTAGGGAGCACTGCATTTCAATCCGCTGGGTAAGTCTCCTATGTGCCCATGGGGTTTGAATTTGGTATTATCTGTTTTACAGAAACTACCTTTTGAACCTTTACACCAGGTTTCTCTAAGACCCCTTTCACCCCGTTTTTTACAGCGTTTTAGTGTTAAAATTATCGCTATTAATACGCTCATAAAACGCTCTCCATGCATCTTAATGGACCCTTTCACACTGAGTCCTGCAAGTAGGATATTTGGAGCAGCTTTTGGGAGCTGGAAAAAACGCTCCAAAAACGCCCCGCTCCATTGAAATGAATTGAAAGCGCTGTAAAAACTCCTTACCCTTTCACACTGGGGCGTTGCACTGGCGGGGCATTGAGAAAAGTCCTGCAAGCAGCATCCTTGGAGCAGCTTTTGGGCGCTGAAAAAAACACACCAAAAACACCTCTCTTCATTGAAATGAATTGAAAAGCACTGTAAAAACGCCTTACCCTTTCACACTGAGGCACTGCAAAACTGCCCTAAAAAATTTTGCCCGCTTGCAGTGTGAAAGGGCTCTGAAAGCACTTGTGATTGCAGATGAGGCTTCGCTCGAATAACGCTCGAAAAATGCCCCAGTGTGAAAGGGGTCTAAGTCTTTTGACAAAGAAACTGTTTTTTCTTGTAGCCATATCCTCAGCAAGGAGGGTATCGGAATTGGTTGCTCTTTCGTGTAAAGAACCGTATATGATTTTTCATGATGACAGGGTTGTGCTGCGTCCTCGCCCAACTTTCTTACCCAAGGTGGTTTCAGGATTCCATCTGAATCAAGATATAGTCCTACCGTCTTTTTTTCAGATCCGCATTCTGCAGAGGAAGAGAGTCTACACTCTCTAGATGTTGTAAGAGCGGTAAAGGTTTATCTGCAAGCTACGGCTCAGATAAGGAAGACTGATTGTCTGTTTATTCTGCCACAAGGCCCAAGGAAGGGCCAGGCAGCGTCAAGACACATTATTGCAAGGTGGATTCGACAAGTAATAACTTGTCGAATTTCTATGGTTTAGAAAAGAAGATCCCTCCTTCAGGGCTCAAAATTTGAGGTCCTGAGCTATTCGCCAGGCCTTACGAGTTACTCGCCACCAGTTACCTTGCTGCTTATCCCGCCCCTAAACGCCCTCGTAAATGATCATATTTTATCCAGCTCATACACAGGTATACCATGATTGCAAATGCCCCCCTCCCAACGCTCTCAATAATGCCCCTCCAGCTCTCTCACAAATCCACCCTCCCAGTACTCTCACAAATCCCCCCAGCAGCTCTGTCACCTCTTGGAAATATATAGGTGGATTCAGAAAGACTAATGCCGCGTCCACACGGTCGTTTTATGTGATGAAAAAAAATTTCGTTTTTTTTCATCACATAAAGTGATGGTGTGTATGCGGCATAATGCCACGTACACACCATCACTTTATGTGATGAAAAAAAAACGAAATTTTCTGTGAAGTAAAAAATGACGTTTTTGAAACTTAAATTTTCAAAGACGAAGTTGCCTACACACCATCGTTTTTTCACAATGCTCTAGCAAAGCGAGGTTACGTTCACCACGTTTTTCCATTGAAGCTCGCTTCATAACTAGCTTCTGGGCATGTGCGGGTGTAAAAACGTTGTTTTAAACGTCGTTTTTTGCTACAGTAGGTGTTTGTGATATTGTGTTTTTAGCACGACAGCATCGCGCTGATTCTCGGCGTTATGGTGCCGAGATCTCGCCGACATCTCACACTCGCTGGAATAGTGACAGCACATCCCAGCAAGCGCGTCATAGAAGCGACGGGAGATCCGACTTGGATTCCCGCCAATTCTACACGTGTGCGGCGTTTGTTATGAATCCTGAGGGGGAAGTCCCCGCCGGATTTTAAATAAAAATCCGGCATGGGTTCCCCCCTCAGGAGCATACCGGGCCCTTAGGTCTGTTATGGGTTGTAAGGAGAGCCCCCCCACACCGAAAAAAACGGCGTAGGGGGTCCCCCTACAATCCATACCAGACCCCGTATCCAAAGCAAGCTACCCGGCCAGCCAGGAAGGGAGTGAGGACGAGCGAGCGCCCCCCCCCCTCCTGAGCCGTACCAGGCTGCATGCCCTCAACATGGGGGGGTTGGGTGCTCTGGGGCAGGGGGCGCACTGCGGCCCCCCCACCTCAGAGCACCCTGTCCCCATGTTGATGAGGACAGGGCCCCTTCCCGACAACCCTGGCCGTTGGTTGTCGGGGTATGCGGGCGGAAGGCTTATCGGAATCTGGGAGCCCCCTTTAATAAGGGGGCCCCCAGATACCGGCCCCCCACCCTAAGTGAATGAGTATGGGGTACATCGTACCCCTACCCATTCACCTGCAAGAAAAGTGGTAAAAACACAAATAAACCACACAGGGTATTAAAATATTTTATTAGTCTGCTCCGGAGGCCTCCCCTGTCTTCTTTAGCTCTTTTACCAGGGTAGGCTTCTTCTTCCGATTTCCGGGGGTCTTCTCCTGCTCTCCGGGGTCTTCACCGCTCTTCTGTGATGTCTTCTCCGCTCCGGGGGTCTTCTCAGCTCTTCTGTGACGTCTTCTCCGCTCCGGGGGTCTTCTCAGCTCTGGGGGGGTCTTCTTCTATATTCGCCGCTCTCCGCTCTTGACTCGGCGCACCCCGGTTCTTCCTCCCGCTGTCCGGTTCCTTCTCCTTCAGGGCTGGCCGCCGCTATACTGGCGGCGGTCAGTCCGCTCTTCTGTAACGTCATCATCTTCTCTTCTCGTCTTCCGTCTTCTCCAGATGTTGACACGCCGGCCGGCTCTTCTCGCTGCAATGACGTGTGCCCGGCTTGCGTCGGATTTATATAGGCCTCACAGTCCCATCATGCTCTGTACCTACCCATGTGATACCTTTCGGCGTAGGGGGGGCTCTCCTTACAACCCATAACAGACCTAAGGGCCCGGTATGCTCCTGAGGGGGGAACCCATGCCGGATTTTTATTTAAAATCCGGCGGGGACTTCCCCCTCAGGATTCATAACAAACGCCGCACACGTGTAGAATTGGCGGGAATCCAAGTCGGATCTCCTGTCGCTTCTATGACGGCTCTGTCTTCATCGCGGCAAGCCAGCTCGGCGCTGGCTCCCGCGATGGGGCTCGTAGGTGGTCAATCTCGCCGAGAAAGGGAGCGAGATTGACACAATATCGCGTTCACCTACTGTACACGCGGTCAATTTCTGTGAAGTAAAAAACAACGTTTTGAAAAACGACACATAAAATTGAAGCATGCTTCAATTTTTTTTGTCGTCTTTCACAAGACATAAAACAACGTTTTCCCCCCACACACGGTCATTTAAAGTGACGTTTTTAAAAACGTCGTTTTTTTTCATCACATAAAGTGATGGTGTGTACGCGGCATTAGGCCGGCGTATCAGTAGATACGCCGGCCTAAGTCTGAATTTGCGCCGGCGCTAATTTTAATTCTTTTTTTTTGTGTATTTTGAGCGTGTACTCGAGAGAGGAGCCGGACTGCAGGAGTTGGGAGTAGGCAGGCCTCCCCCAGAGGCAATCTGCCACCTTTCTCCATGCCCTGGGTGGCAATGGTGGGTGTGTGAGGGGGTCCTCCCACACAGCCCGCCCTACCTGCTCCGCTTTGAAGCCCAACGGGGCAGAGGGACTCCCTATAAGGGAGTGAGAGGATCTAGCCTGCTCAACCAGCCCCGTTAGTCCTCTGCCTCTCTTTTTAGAGACCGCGTGGTCAAAGTGCGTGCATGTTAACTCAATTTCGAGTGCGTGTAAGTGTGGTGGGTTTTTTTGTGGGAGGGGGGTGGGCGTACTAAGCGCAGGCTTACCTCGCATAGCACACCCACCGGGAGCCGGGCTGAGGCCACCAAACTCAATTCACATGTAGCTGAGACCGGGATCCGAACCCCTAGCTGCAGAGGTGAATGGCTTGTCAGCGCAGTGCCAATGGCGTTGAACCACCGCAGCTCCCTGCGCCGGCGCTAATTTAAGCGTATTCTGGAAACCAGATACGCTTAAATTAGGCTCAGATACGAGCGGCGTAAGTGTCTTACACCGTCGTATCCTAAAGTGTAATTTTTAGGCTGACCGCTAGGTGGCGCTTCCATTGCGTTCGGCGTAGAATATGTAAATCACTAGATACGCCTATTCACGAACGTACGCCCGGCCGACGCAGTACAGATACGCCGTTTACGTAACGCATTATCAGGCCTAAAGTTATTCCATCAAATAGCTGGAATAGTAATGTTAAGTATGGCCGTCGTTCCCGCGTCGAAATTCGAAAATCTTACGTCGTTGCGTAAGTCGTCCGTGAATAGGGATTTACGTCATTTACATCCACGTCAAAACCAATAGGACCGTGCGGCGTACTTTGCCGCAATGCACACTGGGATATGTACACGGACGGCGCATACGCCGCCGTAACTTAGCAGGCAAGTACTTTGTGAATCATGTACTTGCCTCGCTAACTTACAGCGGCGTAGTGTCAACACGATACACTACGCCGCCGCAACGATACACCTGCCTACCTGAATCTGGCTAATAGGATGCAGCCGACACCGTGCTGTTTTTTATATTTTTTTCTTCAGCACAGTGCCGCTGACAGAGCTCCGACTGTTGGGACTGTAGCACAGAGGCGAGGAGAAGTTTCACTGCACGTCACTCGGCTCCATGCTGCAGTCCCGGCAGTCAGAGAAAGAAGGTGCCTTGGACTGGAACCAAAGCACTACGGGCGGTTGCGGCGCAGGGACACCCACCAGCAAATGTGGGGCACAGAGGCGGCTCTAGGCTTTGTGAGGCCTTAGGCAAAACTTGGACGCCCATTCACAGTGTCAGTGTTTATGAACCCTTTCATGCTGCACCATAATTAACACTGACACTGGTCACTGGTGTCACTAATGCAGCACAAAACGGTTAATTAACTGCCACTGGTCACCAATGCATCAGTGACCAGTGGCAGCACATTAACCTTCTCCATGCTGCATATTAAAAATATGATTGTAAATTAACCCCAAAGAGTTAATCACTTGAGGCAGTTAACAGAGCAAAGCCACTGTGATAACACTGCCTTAGGTAAGGTTTTTAGCCTCTGAAAACCTACTTGGACTTTTGCATGGCGACGGCACTTCACTGGCTCCTCGCAGGTCTTTGCAGCAGCACTTTCCCGCCTCCCGATCTGTGAAATACATCATGCCGGGTGGGACTAGGAAGCTCATGTCGGGCGGCGGAGATCACTCCGCTTGACAGGGAAGACAGTGAATGCATCGGTGATCGATTGGACTCGTAGCACTAAGCATACTTGCACGGTTGCACCGCTCTGCTGCAAATATAACCCAAACAGTGTAGCAGCGGCTGTCTGCTGCGGCACGGATTCAGTGCATTTTTACGAGGCTTTCCCTGCCCCCAGCCAAGTCTAGGCTCGTGGCGGGTTCAGCAGTGGCCGGCAGCTCCGCCTCCTCGGCACGATCCTTTACCAGTCTGACCCGCTCACCCTGCCAGCTTGGGGACACTGACCGGGGACATTCCCTGATTCCCTCCCATACACAAATCAGGCAAATGGGGCATATGCCCTGGGCGCCTGGTGCTCACAATAAAGCTGTCTCTCAAAACTATTTCATGATGGGGCTGCAGGATTCCTTACCAGGGGAGCCGCTGAGACCGAGGCAAAAAGCGGGAGCAGGAGCGGAGGGCGAAGCTGGCCGAAAATCGTGCGATTAGAGTCTGCATTGAGGAGGGGGGGAAAGCAGAGATTTCTAGCAAGCCAGGACGATTTGGGGTTATCCCCTCAGCATCCACCGTGCGGCTCTTCTCCTCCCTCAGCAGCATCCTGTCTGCTTCTGCCTGCTCCACTCGCCCTACCTAAATATCCACTCGCCAGATGCGAGCAGGCGACTGGAATTTTTGAGGCCTGCCTCCTTTTCAGGTGAAAGCGCACTCGACTAGAGCAGTTGGTGCTTCATGGGCAGTGCATCACCAGGCCTCCATGGATCAGATCTGTAAGGCTGCTACTTGGTCTTCAGTTCATACATTTACTAAACTCTACCAGGTAGATGTGAGAGGGTATGAGGATGCCACCTTCGGGCATAGTGTGCCACAGGCAGCAGTATAGATCCTCTGGCCCGATGGCGGTCTTATTTCTGATCTGTGTCTCCCTCCCCTCAATTTTAGCATTGCTATGGGACATCCCATTAAGTAATTAAGGCTCTGTGTCCCGTGATGTATGAGCAAGAAAGTAGGATTCTTCTTAATACAGCTTACCTGTAAAATCCTTTTCTTGGGAATACATCACGGGACACAGAGCTCCCACTCCTCTTCGGAGTTAAACGTGGAACATTTATAGCTTTGCTACAAAACTGATGTACTCTCCATTTGGAAGGGGTTATATAGGGGAGGAACTCAATTTTAATTGGGCTTGCCAGTGTCCCATCACCTGTGGTGACTACATAACCCATTAAGTAATTAAGGCTCTGTGTCCCGTGATGTATTCCCAAGAAAAGGATTTTCCTATTGTTTCCAAGTATGCGTCGGAATTTTGCGCGTCGATCAGATTTTCCTATAGGAATTTTTTCAGACGAAAAAGTTGAGAACCAGCTCTCAGTCTTTTGTTGCCGGAAATTCCGACAGCAGAAGTCCGATGGAGCATACACACGGTCGGAAATTAAGTTCAAAAGATCACATCAGACTTTTGTTGTCGGAATTTCTGATCGTGTGTATGGGGCATTATATATCAATTTTTGTGCACATACATATGGGGATGTGATCAGAGGTAGCAGCTGGTCTTTGAATACCTTTTACACACACGCTGTGTTTCTAGTACATGTATAGTAAGTTTTGGTTTTTGGGTAGCTCACAAGACTATCACATATACATTTATTTTTGTATTTTTAAATAGACCTCTAAGTGTTTGTGAAATCTTACACCACAAAATGTACTCAGCCAATTAAAGGTAATGACTCCATTTTTATTTTTCTCCTGCTATCAATGGCCAACACGGTAAAAAACTTCATCCATGTCTTTGGTGATCTCTGATCTCCTTATGAACTGTTTCTTACATGATGAAGATCAGCCATGGAGTATATCTGAGGTGTATATCAGGGTGTGCTTCTTCCCCACATGAGAGCTGTGATGTCCAGCAACATTCATATACAAGACATTTCCCACACTCAAGTCACTAATACACCTCAAGGGTTGTGTGGGACCCCTGATATACAGGAAGACAGGACTTCAGTGAGGAACAATTCCCTCACTCAGGACAGGAAAGCAGCCTCTCCTTCATGTGAGATCTCTGATGTTTGGAAAGATTGGACTTCTGTGAAAAGCATTTCCCGCACTCAGGGCAGGAAAATGGCTTCTCGCCCGTGTGAGATCTCTGATGTGAAACAAGGCCTGATTTCTGTGCAAAACATTTGCCACACTCTGAACAGGAAAATGGCTTCTTTCCTGTGTGCAATCTCTGATGCGCATAAAGATGTGATTTCTGTGCAAAACATCTCCCACACACAGGACAGCAATATGGCTTCTCCCCCGTGTGACATCTCTGATGAATGACCAAATATGTTTTTGTTGGGAAATATTTCCCACACTCAGGACAGGAATACATCTTTTCACCCATGTGAGATCTCTGATGTCTGGAAAGACTGGACATCTGTGAAAAACATTTCCCGCACTCAGAACAGGGAAGTAAATTCTCCCCCGTGTGAGATCTCTGATGTCTGTAAAAAGTGGACTGCTTTGAAAAACATTTTCCACACTCAGGACAGGAATATGGCTTCTCCCCTGTGTGTAATCTCTTATGTGTGTAAAGATTTGAACTGTTTGAAAAACATTTCCCGCACTCTGGACATGAATACGGCTTCTCTCCTGTGTGAGATCTTTTATGCACATCAAGTCTGGATTTAAAATGGAAACGTTTCCCGCACTCAGTACAGGAATACGGCTTCTCTCCTGTATGAATTCTTTTATGCACATCAAATTGGGATTTAGAATGGAATCCCTTCCCGCATTTAGAACAGGAAAAGCTCTTCTCTGTTGGAAGGATGGCACTGTCCCTCACAGTCTGATGTTCTTCAGGATAAGAGGAATACGATGGTCCGACACCGTCCCGCACAGTCTGAGGTTCCTCAGCATAAGAGGAATACGATGGTCCACATACACTGTGTGGTGCCGGATGGACATTTGAGGTAGTCGGGTTTTCTCCTGGACTATACTGTGTGATGTCCTCATCTTCTACTTTACAGTCTTGAGACAAAGTGAGACAATCCTCTGAGGTTTTCCTCATCTCCCGTCCATCTACTAAAATAGAAATAAAAAGATTATTACTAGACATGAGCAGATTGGTTCCCCTAAACCTGGACTCCACCCACATCAGCCAGCTTTGTATCTGAGGATCTTACAATTCCCCCCTCAAGGTAACTAGTAAATGGGTCCTCTGATCTCCTACCAGATAATTTCTTTATTCATGGACCTTAGTCAGAGAGTGAGGAAACAACGAGAACTGTCTTTTATAGGAGTGACAGCGATGACAGAATTATAGGACAAGTGTCCCCTCCCCCTCTATCACTCATTGCCATCTTCCCAACACAAGAAGTCCTGCACTTCCTTATTTAGTCCATGATTAAGTCATGAATAATAGCGGGGCTGAGCCCCACCAGAGGTCAGAGAGTGAGGATGGGGGGAAAATAACCAAGATGAAGGCTGGACTGATCCTGAAGATCACCATCATTGGGTTATTGACTCCTCCCTCATTATCACTTTCTGTTTAAGGTTCCAAAGTTTAAAGATGTTATCACATTATTATCACCATGTAAAAGTCTGTGCTCCAATCAAATCATCAGATATAACATTTCCAACTGGTAATAAATGGGTGCACAAAAAGTAAGGCCTATGTAATGTACAACTCCTTATATGGGATCCAAAAGTTAGGGCTATACAGTATCACAATGATGTAATGTACCACATAGAGTATATAGTGCAGGGGTCAGGAGTATGTAATGTACAATATAAATTATATAGTGTAAGGGTCAGGACTCACAATATTGGTATTCAGTGGAAGCTTAAATGTATAAAAACTTGAGATAAAAACCCTTTATGAGCGTAACCAAAATGAGTAAGTCAAAATAAAATTAAATAAAAGGAGAAGAAAGGCACAGCCCATGGTACTAAAACTGAATCAAAGGTGGACAGAGATGAAGCCTAATAAAAAACACAAACTCCTGCGCACAAGTGGGATCCTTGATGATTGATCAAATGTCCACATACAGTTCTCTTTAGATGTCAAAAAGAGATGAAGCCTAACAGGTTTCGCCGGTCACCGTCAGCTGAGTCAGAGGCATTCAGTCCTGTGTGACCCAATCCATTTACATGCCGTTTCATTTATTGCATTGTTGTTGTCTAGCTTGTCAATGTGCGTTTATATTGTTTTGCTTCAGCTATTGTGGTCAGTGGATGAGGGGAATAAATGGTGGACATTGAGTTTTATACACAGAATGATTGTCACGTTTGTATGATTAAGGTTTTATTGCTATTGACTATTCCATATATGTGTTTTTTTTATATTTAACCACTTCCTTACTGGGCACTTAAACACCCCTCCTGACCAGACCAATTTTCAGCTTTCAGCGCTCTCACATTTTGAATGAGAATTACTCAGTCATGCAACACTGTACCCAAATGATTTTTTTTCCCTTTTTTCATACAAATAGAGCTTTCTTTTGGTGGTATTTAATCGCCTCTGGGTTTTTTATTTTTTGCGCTATTAATGAAAAAAGACCTAAAATTTTGAAAAAAAATGTTTTTTTCTTAGTTTCTGTGATAAAATTTTGCAAATTATTAATTTTTCTTTATAAATTTTGGCCACAATTTATACTGCTACATGTCTTTGATAAAAATAATGCAGCGCTAAAAAGTCCAATGTTAGAAAGTCCATAAAAGAATCTCCTCTAAAGTGACTGGTGATAAGTAAAATCATGCAGGTGCTGTAGCGTGGAATAAAGCAGAAACACCTCCACCGATGGTAGCAATGGCCGCTCACCTCACAGATATGACCCTCTGTTAGATTAGGTCATATACAGCAATCCCATAAGGGTATCTCCAATGGCAATGAAAATCCAGCAGTGATAAAGAAGTAGAGCAGGGCACTTAATCCAGTGCCAAGAATAACAGGCGTGTGTGTGACTGTGATGGCGGGTGACGTCACGCTCTCCCTACCGAACGTTGCGTCCCAGGGGCGGGACTTCTTCAGCGGATGTAGGTGAGAAGGAAGACGATCACCCTAATATATGAGCGTCCGTTGCTTGGCAACCGCGACGCTACACCCAGCTGCGAAAAGGCAGCAGGAACAAATGGAAGAGGAAGGGACAGAAAAGACATCCAATCAGTGTGTAGAAAAAGAATGTGACGTAGGCGCGCTAGCATCACGTGGGGAACGTTACTGAATACAGCGTCCACCGTGATACACAGGAGTCACATGATGGTTTCCATGGAGAGAAACCCAGCATTTGCTACAGTGCGGCTGAAGGGACAAAATACAATGCCGCTGCGCTGCAGAAAAACAAAACAGCTGTGACTCAATGTAAACAATAAACTACACATACTGGGGGTCAGCGATATTATAATTATTACTGTCCACACACATAATCCAAAGGATATAGTAAATGTATATAGAAATAAAAAGAGATAAAAAAATTAATAATCAAAAAACGGGGGATGTTATAAAAAACTACTAAGTTTAAGTACCCCTCATAAGGATATGTATAGAAAAAATTCTATATAACCGTAAAGTCAACCGCAATCACAGTCATCAACAGACACTTACATAATGATACAGATAATAAGATATAAATATCTATATTATATTACATTAAAAAAGCATCTATATATAAAATCATTATATAAAAAGACATATATATATAAAAAATTATGTATGTCAAAAAATTAATCTGGTAAAATCATCGATCAGAAATAAAACAATTAATATCAAAATCAACATTAAGGCCTTCTGGAATTAAAACACGTGTCTCATGGATCCAATATGATTCCTTTTTACTTAATTGTCGGACAGGGGCGGACTGACAGCTCATGGGGCCCCCGGGCAAAAGAAGAACATGGGGCCCCCTGTGTCCCCGCCCACGTTCAAGCTATATCCACACAAAGTCCCACCTACATATTGCACTGCCCACATTGCAAATAATTTCTCTACACAATGTTCAAAATAAATGTTTATTATAGGAATTTAATTCTTGCCACTGATCACCAATGTAAGGAACATTCTTCTCACTGATCACCAATGTAAGGAACATTCTTCTCACTGATCACCAATGTAAGGAACATTCTTCTCACTGATCACCAATGTAAGGAACATTCTTCTCACTGATCACCAATGTAAGGAACATTCTTCTCACTGATCACCAATGTAAGGAACATTCTTCTCACTGATCACCAATGTAAGGGACATTCTTCCCACTGATCACCAATGTAAGGAACATTCTTCTCACTGATCACCAATGTAAGGAGCATTCTTCCCACTGATCACCAATGTAAGGAGCATTCTTCCCACTGATCACCAATGTAAGGGACATTCTTCTCACTGATCACCAATGTAAGGAACATTCTTCCCACTGATCACCAATGTAAGGGACATTCTTCTCACTGATCACCAATGTAAGGAACATTCTTCTCACTGATCACCAATGTAAGGAACATTCTTCTCACTGATCACCAATGTAAGGAACATTCTTCCCACTGATCACCAATGTAAGGGACATTCTTCTCACTGATCACCAATGTAAGGAACATTCTTCCCACTGATCACCAATGTAAGAGACATTCTTCTCACTGATCACCAATGTAAGGGACATTCTTCTCACTGATCACCAATGTAAGGGACATTCTTCTCACTGATCACCAATGTAAGGAACATTCTTCCCACTGATCACCAATGTAAGAGACATTCTTCTCACTGATCACCAATGTAAGGAACATTCTTCTCACTGATCACCAATGTAAGGGACATTCTTCTCACTGATCACCAATGTAAGGAACATTCTTCCCACTGATCACCAATGTAAGAGACATTCTTCTCACTGATCACCAATGTAAGGGACATTCTTCTCACTGATCACCAATGTAAGGGACATTCTTCTCACTGATCACCAATGTAAGGGACATTCTTCTCACTGATCACCAATGTAAGGGACATTCTTCTCACTAATCACCAATGTAAGGAACATTCTTCCCACTGATCACCAATGTAAGGAACATTCTTCTCACTGATCACCAATGTAAGGGACATTCTTCTCACTGATCACCAATGTAAGGGACATTCTTCTCACTGATCACCAATGTAAGGGACATTCTTCTCACTGATCACCAATGTAAGGAACATTCTTCCCACTGATCACCAATGTAAGAGACATTCTTCTCACTGACCACCAATGTAAGGAACATTCTTCTCACTGATCACCAATGTAAGGAACATTCTTCCCACTGATCACCAATGTAAGGGACATTCTTCCCACTGATCACCAATGTAAGGGACATTCTTCTCACTGATCACCAATGTAAGGGACATTCTTCCCACTGATCACCAATGTAAGGGACATTCTTCCCACTGATCACCAATGTAAGGAACATTCTTCTCACTGATCATCAATGTAAGGTGCATTCTTAGTGTACAGATGACAGTATCAGGCCGCTTTCACACTGGGGTGGCGGCAGCGGTAAAGCGCCGCTATTTTTAGCGGCGCTTTACCGTAATTTTTGTGGAGATATTCGGCTGCTAGTGGGGCGCTTTTAACCCCCACTAGTGTCTGAAAAAGGGATAAAACAACCTGCAAAGTGCCGCTGCATTTCAATGGGCATAGATGCTGCTTGCAGGACATTTAACGTCCTGCTAGCGCATCGCCTCAGTGTGAAAGTATCTGGCTTTCACATTTACACTGCAGGGGAGACATTTTTCAGGTGCTTTTCAGGCGCTATTTTTAGCCCAAACGCGCATGAAAAACATCCCAGTGTGAAAGGGGACTTAGGGAAAAGCACTCAGTGTATACATTTCAATGATTTTATGTAATTCTATGGAATAACACTCACTTACGCCCAGGTTTACACTGACAGCAGGAATTAAATCATGCAAGTTCAGCTAAACTCGCACGATTTCATACCCGCACGTCAGTGCGAGTTTGGCGGGCGATTTCAGAGACATCTGAGCGGGTTGCTGCACAGATGTCGATGGAAATTGCACCCCAAAGTCAGCAAAAGTTGCAAAGAAACTACTTTTGGGAATCGGTGCAGGGCCACAAATGGGGCATCGCACTGATTCAGGTAGTGCCTTTACCATGCGATTTGACATGTCAAATCGCATGGCAAATTGCTCATATGTAAACCAGAGCTAAGTGCTATTCCCTATATATATATATATATATAACACTGATATCTATACACTGAGTGCTGTACCAGATATCAGTGTGCATTAGTGAATAGCACTTGATCTGGTAAATAGGCACACAGCACAGGGCAAGAAGGAAGGAACCAGGAAGTAACACTCAGCATGGCTCTTAGAACAACACACAGACACCGTAACTGCACTGATTTCATTATCACACTGACCTCCTGCTGCTTCACAAGGCAGATCAGTGTGGATTGATGCCGTTTGAAATTCCAAGCTGACTCAGTCAGCTCTCCTCTATGTGAATTGTGCAGTGCTTTCTGCCTCAATGGCTCCAGCTCCTTCACAGACTGTAACCCACGGCAGACTTATGGCCCCGCCCCCTCAGCTGGATTCCCCAGGAGAGAGCAGGGGGGAGAGGTGGCTGGAGCGCCTGTCTCAGAATATCCCCGCACGGCTCAGGGCTCTGATGAGCCACCCATCCCAGCCAACAAACACCTCTGAGCTGCTCACACAGCCACAGCCAATGGTTCCATAGCACTGCTTCCTCGGGGGTACAGTTTTTTATTTTATTGTGCATAATAATCAGCGCTGCTGCGGGCACCTTCAGGGACAGACTGAGCCGGCCGGGCCCTCCTCCCCACGGGCCCTCAGGAACTGCCCGACTCACCGAATGGTCAGTCCGCCCCTGTTGTCGGATGAAGTTACCCCCCCTCCAATGGCGGTTAATTTTCTCAATCCCCCAAAAACGTAAACCTCTCGGGTTTTTTTGATGGAATTCCTTAAAATGACGTGATACATTATGCGTAGTTTTTCCTTGCTTAATGTTATTAACGTGCTCTGCCAAACGGACATGGAGGGGTCTAGAAGTCCTTCCTATGTACTGCAGGCCGCAGTCGCATTCAAGCATATATACCACGCCTATGGTGTCACACGTGATAAGCTGCTTGATGTCATACTCTCGGTTGGTAGCTGATGCCAGAAATTTTTTCCTCTTTTTAAGATTGACCTTGGAGCTCTTACATGGCACACATCGTCCGCAAGCATAGAATCCCCCCAAGAATTTAAACAATCTGTTATCAGAAATAACCGGGGGGTTTAGCACGCTTGGTGCCAATCTATCTCGGAGGGAGGGAGCTTTCTTATATATAAATTGAGGCTTTTCTGGTAAAACTGGACCCAACACTTTATCCTGTTTGAGAATAGACCAATTCCTGGCTATGATCCTTTCAAATTTCTTGTGTTGGACGTTGTAGTCCAGGATCATTTTATAATTATGCGTGACATTGGTAGGATCACCAATGGGATTAACACGATCAGACACCAATGTGGTTCTGTCCAATTTTTGGACTTGTCCCATTTCCTCTTCCAAAGCCTCACTTTTATAGCCCTTTTGGACGAATCTATCAGCCAGGACCCTAGACTGGATAGCATAGTCCGTCTCTAAAGTACAATTACGACGTAGTCGAATAAATTGGCCTTTTGGGATATTACAAAGCCAAGATTTATGGTGACAGCTCCCTAATGGAATAAAAGCATTTCGATCGGTTGGTTTAAAATAATTGGTTAGTTTAAAAAAATTTACATCCTTTGCAATGTTGAGATCCAAAAACACAATTTTCTCATAGTCTATAGTCCAAGTAAAACTAATATTTTTATTATTGTTATTAAGGCCGTCAATAAATATGTCTAATGCGGCCCTCTCACCATTCCAGATGATTATCACGTCATCGATGTAACGGCGGTAGCAAACCAGTTCAGAGGGGCGATCGCGAAAAATAGCTTCTTCTTCCCAATGGGCCATGAAAATATTGGCTACACTGGGTGCGAAACGCGCGCCCATAGCAACTCCTCTGGTTTGCAAAAAGAACTCGCCATTATACCAAAAATAATTTCTTGATAGACAAAAATCTAAACTACTCAAGATGAATTCTTGATGTCTACCAGACAACTGGGATGTCGAGATTGCCCATTCCACAGACACCATAGCATCATTATGCCCAATAATGGTGTAAAGAGAGCTCACATCTCCAGTCACTAATATAGTATTGGAAAGGCAATCAAGTGACTCTAAAATCTGAATAATATGCTTAGTATCCTTCAGAAAATGATGAACTTCACCGCATCATTGAGGATGGCAGAGACCAAAAAATTCTGAATAAAAAAGAAGCCTTATATCTTGATCCCTTGTTTTGCAGGACTCCTATTATTTATTTTTTGCCAAAAATCCACAAGAATAGTACTCACCCCCCAGGGAGACCCATAGTTAATGGGATTGATTCAGTATCGGCAAGATTGGGCCAGTATATAGATTCTTTCCTACAGCCCCTGGTGGTGAAGTTGCCCGCTTTTCTGAAGGATACTAAGCATATTATTCAGATTTTAGAGTCACTTGATTGCCTTTCCAATACTATATTAGTGACTGGAGATGTGAGCTCTCTTTACACCATTATTGGGCATAATGATGCTATGGTGTCTGTGGAATGGGCAATCTCGACATCCCAGTTGTCTGGTAGACATCAAGAATTCATCTTGAGTAGTTTAGATTTTTGTCTATCAAGAAATTATTTTTGGTATAATGGCGAGTTCTTTTTGCAAACCAGAGGAGTTGCTATGGGCGCGCGTTTCGCACCCAGTGTAGCCAATATTTTCATGGCCCATTGGGAAGAAAAAGCTATTTTTCGCGATCGCCCCTCTGAACTGGTTTGCTACCGCCGTTACATCGATGACGTGATAATCATCTGGAATGGTGAGAGGGCCGCATTAGACATATTTATTGACGGCCTTAATAACAATAATAAAAATATTAGTTTTACTTGGACTATAGACTATGAGAAAATTGTGTTTTTGGATCTCAACATTGCAAAGGATGTAAATTTTTTTAAACTCACCAATTATTTTAAACCAACCGATCGAAATGCTTTTATTCCATTAGGGAGCTGTCACCATAAATCTTGGCTTTGTAATATCCCAAAAGGCCAATTTATTCGACTACGTCGTAATTGTACTTTAGAGACGGACTATGCTATCCAGTCTAGGGTCCTGGCTGATAGATTCGTCCAAAAGGGCTATAAAAGTGAGGCTTTGGAAGAGGAAATGGGACAAGTCCAAAAATTGGACAGAACCACATTGGTGTCTGATCGTGTTAATCCCATTGGTGATCCTACCAATGTCACGCATAATTATAAAATGATCCTGGACTACAACGTCCAACACAAGAAATTTGAAAGGATCATAGCCAGGAATTGGTCTATTCTCAAACAGGATAAAGTGTTGGGTCCAGTTTTACCAGAAAAGCCTCAATTTATATATAAGAAAGCTCCCTCCCTCCGAGATAGATTGGCACCAAGCGTGCTAAACCCCCCGGTTATTTCTGATAACAGATTGTTTAAATTCTTGGGGGGATTCTATGCTTGCGGTCGATGTGTGCCATGTAAGAGCTCCAAGGTCAATCTTAAAAAGAGGAAAAAATTTCTGGCATCAGCTACCAACCGAGAGTATGACATCAAGCAGCTTATC
Source organism: Rana temporaria (assembly GCF_905171775.1). Taxonomy (NCBI): domain Eukaryota; kingdom Metazoa; phylum Chordata; class Amphibia; order Anura; family Ranidae; genus Rana; species Rana temporaria. Next base: position 4,981,741 of record NC_053492.1, on the reverse strand, counting down.
ACGTGTGACACCATAGGCGTGGTATATATGCTTGAATGCGACTGCGGCCTGCAGTACATAGGAAGGACTTCTAGACCCCTCCATGTCCGTTTGGCAGAGCACGTTAATAACATTAAGCAAGGAAAAACTACGCATAATGTATCACGTCATTTTAAGGAATTCCATCAAAAAAACCCGAGAGGTTTACGTTTTTGGGGGATTGAGAAAATTAACCGCCATTGGAGGGGGGGGTAACTTCATCCGACAATTAAGTAAAAAGGAATCATATTGGATCCATGAGACACGTGTTTTAATTCCAGAAGGCCTTAATGTTGATTTTGATATTAATTGTTTTATTTCTGATCGATGATTTTACCAGATTAATTTTTTGACATACATAATTTTTTATATATATATGTCTTTTTATATAATGATTTTATATATAGATGCTTTTTTAATGTAATATAATATAGATATTTATATCTTATTATCTGTATCATTATGTAAGTGTCTGTTGATGACTGTGATTGCGGTTGACTTTACGGTTATATAGAATTTTTTCTATACATATCCTTATGAGGGGTACTTAAACTTAGTAGTTTTTTATAACATCCCCCGTTTTTTGATTATTAATTTTTTTATCTCTTTTTATTTCTATATACATTTACTATATCCTTTGGATTATGTGTGTGGACAGTAATAATTATAATATCGCTGACCCCCAGTATGTGTAGTTTATTGTTTACATTGAGTCACAGCTGTTTTGTTTTTCTGCAGCGCAGCGGCATTGTATTTTGTCCCTTCAGCCGCACTGTAGCAAATGCTGGGTTTCTCTCCATGGAAACCATCATGTGACTCCTGTGTATCACGGTGGACGCTGTATTCAGTAACGTTCCCCACGTGATGCTAGCGCACCTACGTCACATTCTTTTTCTACACACTGATTGGATGTCTTTTCTGTCCCTTCCTCTTCCATTTGTTCCTGCTGCCTTTTCGCAGCTGGGTGTAGCGTCGCGGTTGCCAAGCAACGGACGCTCATATATTAGGGTGATCGTCTTCCTTCTCACCTACATCCGCTGAAGAAGTCCCGCCCCTGGGACGCAACGTTCGGTAGGGAGAGCGTGACGTCACCCGCCATCACAGTCACACACACGCCTGTTATTCTTGGCACTGGATTAAGTGCCCTGCTCTACTTCTTTATCACTGCTGGATTTTCATTGCCATTGGAGATACCCTTATGGGATTGCTGTATATGACCTAATCTAACAGAGGGTCATATCTGTGAGGTGAGCGGCCATTGCTACCATCGGTGGAGGTGTTTCTGCTTTATTCCACGCTACAGCACCTGCATGATTTTACTTATCACCAGTCACTTTAGAGGAGATTCTTTTATGGACTTTCTAACATTGGACTTTTTAGCGCTGCACTATCTACTTGTATTTACTTTCAGGAATTTTATCAATTGAATCCTAGTGTTCAGCTGCTTGCTTTATGTGTGTTTTATTGCGCTGATTATACTTTTTACATATATATTTCTACTCATCAATTTTTATTAATCTAGCGGCAATAATGGATGTTTTCCAATATTTGGAAAAAAGGGACATCAAAATCACTGATGTATTCTCTAGAACTGCCATTGAACCAGTGAATGATTTAGTCCAGTCTTTTCGTAAGTTAGGACATTTATTTGAGAAAAAGACAAAAACTTGGTGGGATATCGTCTCATTCGAGCAATATTTGTCCTCCAAACTGATTCCAAGACGTCTTAGGTGGGATGTCCCACCTAATGATGGTCTAATAGATGTTGAGTCTATCTCAGAATGGAGTAGTTTTTTCATTAAGAAAGGTTTGGAGCTTATTGAGCTCCTTTTGGTTCGTAAACAAAGGAAGCTTAAGATGCTCAATGCACAAATTAGTGATATCACCACCCTGTTAGAACCTTTGAAAGACAGTGAAGAGTTTCTCAAACTTTCAGGTGACTTGAAAAATAAGTTAATAAAAGTGGGACCTAGAGATACAAAATAAGAAACGGAAAAAGTTTATTAGGGATTGGGATGATTTTACTGGTACTAATAGTATTTTTAAGTGGCAAGCCATTTCGACTATTACCCCGAATGAAATTATCAGACAGCCTGACAACAATCCGTCAATTGAAGCTCTGATTTCCACTCCTAGAGCTCCCAACTCAGCTTCACATTTTCCACCACCCACTGAGAGATATTCATCTCCCAACACGTACCATTCAGTTAGAGGTAATGGTAAGAGAGGTAAAAATAGAGGTGGTAAAAGCAGGGGTAGATCCATTCCTCCTGCTCACCCCTATCCGACCCAATATTCTTCCGCACAATACCCTAGCTCCCCCTCCCCTTGGAGAAATGTGCCCCAACATGGAGAATATAGAGATTCCTCCTATGCTGGAAGAACTTCTAATATTCCTATCTCTAACAGATTCGCCCCTTTGGCCAATCAGCATACATATGTAGAAGGGGATTTTTTAGGACCACGCCAGAATCACCAGCTGGACCCTCAGTACCTATACCCCCCACCCGGAGAATGGTGGAGACACCCGCCCCCTCCTATCCCTCTAATCGCTGGGACACCAAGAAAGCGAAAACAAAGAGAGGAAGGAGAGGGGGTAGGAGATTTCAAAAGGCCCCGACCCCACTAGGGGCAGGTATATATAATCTCAGTGGTATACCCCTTAATGATGATGAATTGAAAGTTTTGGATAGAGGCCTAAAATTCGCTCCAACGAAAAATTTGAACAAATTTCAAACTTATATTAGCCTCCAGAAGTTTATCCGTACTCTCAATATGAAGAAATATTTTTTGTCTAAAACCTCAAGTACAGTGACACCTGTCACTACTAATTATTACTCAGGGTTGAGAAATAAATCTACCTTTAATCCTCTCAATAAAGACACCAAATTTGTGGAGGTTTTCAAAAATTTGGTGGTTAATGATTTGAATATGTTAAAGGTTAAGAAAGTGCAGGATCCCCAGTACATTAAAAGAGGCATCGAATCGTTGGTAAACAGAAAAGATATAGTGATCCGTCCTGCGGACAAGGGTGGGGGTCTGGTCATCCTAAGTAAGGAATATTACCAATCCGAAATGAATAACCTTCTTTCTGATAGGGACACGTATCAAGTCCCTAAAGATCCCATGTTCACCTTTAAAGATGAACTTCACCGCATCATTGAGGATGGCAGAGACCAAAAAATTCTGAATAAAAAAGAAGCCTTATATCTTGATCCCTTGTTTTGCAGGACTCCTATTATTTATTTTTTGCCAAAAATCCACAAGAATAGTACTCACCCCCCAGGGAGACCCATAGTTAATGGGATTGATTCAGTATCGGCAAGATTGGGCCAGTATATAGATTCTTTCCTACAGCCCCTGGTGGTGAAGTTGCCCGCTTTTCTGAAGGATACTAAGCATATTATTCAGATTTTAGAGTCACTTGATTGCCTTTCCAATACTATATTAGTGACTGGAGATGTGAGCTCTCTTTACACCATTATTGGGCATAATGATGCTATGGTGTCTGTGGAATGGGCAATCTCGACATCCCAGTTGTCTGGTAGACATCAAGAATTCATCTTGAGTAGTTTAGATTTTTGTCTATCAAGAAATTATTTTTGGTATAATGGCGAGTTCTTTTTGCAAACCAGAGGAGTTGCTATGGGCGCGCGTTTCGCACCCAGTGTAGCCAATATTTTCATGGCCCATTGGGAAGAAGAAGCTATTTTTCGCGATCGCCCCTCTGAACTGGTTTGCTACCGCCGTTACATCGATGACGTGATAATCATCTGGAATGGTGAGAGGGCCGCATTAGACATATTTATTGACGGCCTTAATAACAATAATAAAAATATTAGTTTTACTTGGACTATAGACTATGAGAAAATTGTGTTTTTGGATCTCAACATTGCAAAGGATGTAAATTTTTTTAAACTCACCAATTATTTTAAACCAACCGATCGAAATGCTTTTATTCCATTAGGGAGCTGTCACCATAAATCTTGGCTTTGTAATATCCCAAAAGGCCAATTTATTCGACTACGTCGTAATTGTACTTTAGAGACGGACTATGCTATCCAGTCTAGGGTCCTGGCTGATAGATTCGTCCAAAAGGGCTATAAAAGTGAGGCTTTGGAAGAGGAAATGGGACAAGTCCAAAAATTGGACAGAACCACATTGGTGTCTGATCGTGTTAATCCCATTGGTGATCCTACCAATGTCACGCATAATTATAAAATGATCCTGGACTACAACGTCCAACACAAGAAATTTGAAAGGATCATAGCCAGGAATTGGTCTATTCTCAAACAGGATAAAGTGTTGGGTCCAGTTTTACCAGAAAAGCCTCAATTTATATATAAGAAAGCTCCCTCCCTCCGAGATAGATTGGCACCAAGCGTGCTAAACCCCCCGGTTATTTCTGATAACAGATTGTTTAAATTCTTGGGGGGATTCTATGCTTGCGGACGATGTGTGCCATGTAAGAGCTCCAAGGTCAATCTTAAAAAGAGGAAAAAATTTCTGGCATCAGCTACCAACCGAGAGTATGACATCAAGCAGCTTATCACGTGTGACACCATAGGCGTGGTATATATGCTTGAATGCGACTGCGGCCTGCAGTACATAGGAAGGACTTCTAGACCCCTCCATGTCCGTTTGGCAGAGCACGTTAATAACATTAAGCAAGGAAAAACTACGCATAATGTATCACGTCATTTTAAGGAATTCCATCAAAAAAACCCGAGAGGTTTACGTTTTTGGGGGATTGAGAAAATTAACCGCCATTGGAGGGGGGGTAACTTCATCCGACAATTAAGTAAAAAGGAATCATATTGGATCCATGAGACACGTGTTTTAATTCCAGAAGGCCTTAATGTTGATTTTGATATTAATTGTTTTATTTCTGATCGATGATTTTACCAGATTAATTTTTTGACATACATAATTTTTTATATATATATGTCTTTTTATATAATGATTTTATATATAGATGCTTTTTTAATGTAATATAATATAGATATTTATATCTTATTATCTGTATCATTATGTAAGTGTCTGTTGATGACTGTGATTGCGGTTGACTTTACGGTTATATAGAATTTTTTCTATACATATCCTTATGAGGGGTACTTAAACTTAGTAGTTTTTTATAACATCCCCCGTTTTTTGATTATTAATTTTTTTATCTCTTTTTATTTCTATATACATTTACTATATCCTTTGGATTATGTGTGTGGACAGTAATAATTATAATATCGCTGACCCCCAGTATGTGTAGTTTATTGTTTACATTGAGTCACAGCTGTTTTGTTTTTCTGCAGCGCAGCGGCATTGTATTTTGTCCCTTCAGCCGCACTGTAGCAAATGCTGGGTTTCTCTCCATGGAAACCATCATGTGACTCCTGTGTATCACGGTGGACGCTGTATTCAGTAACGTTCCCCACGTGATGCTAGCGCGCCTACGTCACATTCTTTTTCTACACACTGATTGGATGTCTTTTCTGTCCCTTCCTCTTCCATTTGTTCCTGCTGCCTTTTCGCAGCTGGGTGTAGCGTCGCGGTTGCCAAGCAACGGACGCTCATATATTAGGGTGATCGTCTTCCTTCTCACCTACATCCGCTGAAGAAGTCCCGCCCCTGGGACGCAACGTTCGGTAGGGAGAGCGTGACGTCACCCGCCATCACAGTCACACACACGCCTGTTATTCTTGGCACTGGATTAAGTGCCCTGCTCTACTTCTTTATCACTGCTGGATTTTCATTGCCATTGGAGATACCCTTATGGGATTGCTGTATATGACCTAATCTAACAGAGGGTCATATCTGTGAGGTGAGCGGCCATTGCTACCATCGGTGGAGGTGTTTCTGCTTTATTCCACGCTACAGCACCTGCATGATTTTACTTATCACCAGTCACTTTAGAGGAGATTCTTTTATGGACTTTCTAACATTGGACTTTTTAGCGCTGCACTATCTACTTGTATTTACTTTCAGGAATTTTATCAATTGAATCCTAGTGTTCAGCTGCTTGCTTTATGTGTGTTTTATTGCGCTGATTATACTTTTTACATATATATTTGATAAAAATAACCCACATTTTTGGGAAATTATTTGGTCTGTGCGAAAGTTTTAGAGTCTACAAGCTATAGTGCAAATGATAAAAAATTATCACATCTGATCACACCTGATGTACTAAGAGACCCTAACAAGCCAGGAAAGTACAAATGCCCCCCAAATAACCCCTTTTTGGAAAGTAGACATTCCAAGGTATTTAGTAAGAGGCATGGTGAGTTATTTGAAGTTGTTTTTTTTTCCCAGAATACTTTGCAAAATTAAGATTTTTATTTTTTATTTAAAAAAAATTCTCAAAATTGTCATTATAATAGCTTATTTCTCTTACATGGCATGTACATAGCAAAAATGACACCCCAAAATACATTCTGCTATTCCTCCTGAGTAAAACGATACCCCATGTGTGAGACTTTTTCACTGTCTGGCCACATACAGAGGCCCAACATGCAGGGAGCGCCATCAGGGGTTCTAGGAGCATAGATTGCACATCTAACTAGTTGACTACCTATTACACTTTTGAAGGCCCTGGAACACCAGGACAATGGAATTACCCACAAAGTGACCCCATTTTGGAAAGCTAACACCCCATCGTATAATCTATGAGGCATAATGAGTCTTTTGAACGGTTTATTTTTTCCCAGCAGTTTTTGGAATATGTGGAAAAAAAAGGAAAACGCATTTTTTTTACACAAAGCTGTCCATTTATAAGATGTTTCCAACACATAGCATTTGAATAGCAAAAATTACACGTCAAAATTAATTCTACTACTCCTGAGTACAACGATACCACATGTGTGAGACTTCTACACAGCCTGACCACATACAGAGATCCAACATGCAAGGAACACCGCCAGGTGTTCCAGAGACACATATCATGCACATACCAAGAATTACATCCCAAAATACATTATGCTGAGCAAAGCATAAACAAAAGATTACCTGTGGTAATAGTAGCGCAGTTCTACACAGCAGGATAGCACTGGTCCAGGCAGCAGGCAGGGACTTGGTCAGCAACGGCATACACAATTGTCCAGGCAGGGATACTGTCCTGTCAGGGTTAGTGCAGGTGGTCAGTTCATGCAACAGGCAGAGGCATGATGACATAGGTCCTACAGGCAGCAGGCAGAAGTAGGGCCTCGTTCAGGACAGAATGGGGACAGGGGTAGAGGCTTCTCCCACCCAAATCTCTTTGAAGCCTCCGGGCAACCTGACCCGAATCTAGGATGAGAAAACAAAAAAGCTTTCTTCACCCAGAAAAACTTTTCTGGAGCCCCTCACATATGTGAGACCCCTGTGTTGAATCCCACTAGTCCAGTAGCAGGGTACAAGATCAGTCCATGAGACAGGCAAAAACATGGTCAAACAGTCCGAGGTCAGTTGCAGATCAGGCAGAGGCATTACAGAATCGTTAGGCAGAAGAATGGTCGAAAAACAGTCCAGGGTCAATTCCAGATCAGGCAGAGGTATTACAAAATCGTTAGGCAGAATCGTGGTCGAAAAACAAGCCGGGGTCAGTTACAGGGCAGGCAGTGGCATAAGGGGTGTATAGGTGTGTGAAGGCAGGAACGGAGGATTACGTTTACCATACTAAAATAATAATTTAGTTTAGTATGGTAACGGTGAAAACAGTCAGTTACACAGAGGCCTGGTTGGGAAGGACAATCGACACAATGATAAACTGAGTCACGTCTGACTCCTTCACTGGCACACACCTTGCATCTTTTTTGACCTCGTCGGCCTGTTGCTGCGGGAGGGACTTTATCTGGGAAATGACGTTCGGAGAGTCGACTTAGAACATCTGATCGGATGTTTTGGGGTAGGTCGTTCGGGAAATATTAGGGCAGTGGTGATTTCCTCCTGGTAGCCAAGGAAGGGTAGGGGGTTTTGGGTGGACTTACGATAAATTATATAGGAATTGTATACGGCCAAATGAAAAAAATAAATAGCTACTTTTTTGTACCAATGGTATGTGCGTCTTGTGGCAAGGTATGGTTCCAACATTTGGTCGTTAAAGTCGACCCCCCCCATGAACAAATTGTAGTCCCCTATACATGTGGGCTTTTGGATGGTGGTGCCACGCCTTCTGCGGGTTTCCACAAAGGAATTGTTGTGAATGGAAGACAACATATATACATCTCTTCTGTCCTTCCACTTCACTGCCAGAACCTCCTTGTTGCGCAGACTTGCCGATTCCCCTTTTCTAAGCTTCTTATTCACAAGGCTTTGAGGAAAGCCTTTCCTGTTCTTGCTTGCCGTGCCACATGCTGGGGTCTGCTTCCGATGAAGGTTGTGGAACAGGGGAAGAGAGGTATAAAAATTATCTGCATACAGATGGTAGCCTTTATCAAATAGGGGGTTGATGAGTTGCCAAACACCTTTTCCACTTGTTCCCAAGAAGTCTGGGCAATTGGGGGGATTCAGCTGGGTGTCCTTTCCTTCGTAGACCAAGAAGGAATACAGTTACCCTGTGGCTCGTTCACAAAGTTTATAAACCTTCACCCCATAGCGGGCCCTTTTGCTGGGAATAAACTGCTTTATTTTCAGTCGGCCACAAAATTTAACAAGGGACTCATCTACACATATGTGTTGTTCCGGGGTATATAATTAGGGGAATAATTCCGAATTTTTTTTTAATAAGGGGCGAATTTTGAAAAGCCTGTCAAAATTTGGGTGATTTCGGGGAAGGCACTGGGTATTATCATTGAAGTGGAGGAACCTCATGATCATGAAATATCGGGATCTGGGCATTGTTGCAGAGAAGATTGGCATATGATAAATGGGGCGTTTTGACCAAAAGGAATGCTTTTCATTTTTTGGGTTGAGTCCCATGCAAAAGGTAAGGCCTAAAAAAATCCTAAACTCCTCCACTGTTAGGCCTCTCCACTGGAAGGGACGGCATAAGAAGATGTTGGATTGTTGGAAATAAATTGTTGGGCATATAAGTTGCACTGGGCCACAATGCTAGATAGCAGTTCCTCAGTTAAAAATAAATCAAAAAAATTAATTGGGGAAAAATTGTCCGTGTCCACCTGGACTCCTGGCTGGGCAGTGAAAGGGGGAATGTTGGCTTCTCCGGAATTTGGAGGAAGCCACAAGGGATACTGAAGGGCATAGGGAAGGCTTGCATGGGTCCTTGGCCTTTGTTGCCGAGGTACTGCGGTGCTGGTGGATGGCACTTCGGTATTTGTGGATGGCACTTCAGTGCTGGTGGATGGCACTTCGGTATTTGTGGATGGCACTTCGGTGCTGGTGGGTGGCATGACGGTGCTGGTGGATGCCACTGCCTCCTCACCAGAACGCCTTCTTTTGGTGGGCTATCTTCCCCCTCTGAGCCTGTCGCTGTTCCACTACTGTAGACTGGCTCATAGTCTACATCCGAATCAGAATCCAAATGGGAATCGGAAGAAGAGAGCTCCCCGTTGCTCTCGTCAGCCGCGGAAATAATTTGATATGCCGGTGAGCACTGATGTGCACTGAGGCGGCACTGATCACAGGTGGGCACTGATCACAGGTGGCACTGATACCCACTGAGGCGGCAGGTGGGCACTGATCACAGGTGGGCACTGGTGGTATGGCCAGTGCCCACCTGTGGGGATACAGCCAAAACAGAAGTTCCCCGATGCGTGCTCAGAACGAGGAAAGGGGCGGCCGTAAAAAGACGGCGTCACAAAGAAGTAGAGCCACCCTGTGGCCGTATATAGTCGTACGGCCGTCGGGAAGTGGTTAATAGACTTTGATTCACCTTTAGTACAGTGGGCTGTGCCTTTCTTCCCCTGTTTTATTTTATTTTGACTTACTGGTTTTGGATAAGCTCATTCAGGGTTTTCATCTCAAGTTTTTTATTATGGCTTACCGAGAGCTCCCACTCCATTTCCTTTCCCTCTTTTTTCCTCCAGTGCATATAGGGGCAATTTATATACATATATTTACACCATAGATATCACAGGCAGGGATTTACACATTGAGGGTCCTCTTTTTTTTCGTTTTCAAGCTTAAATATTAACATGAGACAAGTTGCCTCCCGTCTCCTGAGACTGCACATCAAACACATCCCTCCACCCGGGGAAGAAGACTTAAGGTACATTCCCCAGGTGACTATGGTGAAATTTACATTTTGCTGCCAGCTGAAACCCCAGAATGCAGCACAGAGAAGGAAGATTATCCGAGAGAAATATAGGAATACAGGACGGGGAACACAGCTCAGGAAAGTGACCAGGGGATTACAGGCTGATATCACCCAGTCCCTGCCCTACCGTGGACCAATCAGTGAGCAGTATGGGTGGAGGAATGTATTTAGTGTTAATGACCCACCTGTGCTGATCTCTGTAGGAGTGTCCTCCTCTATAAATGTCCCCGTTATTCCATCCTCCTCCATAGACTGCTGATCATCCCTCACATACCTCTCTTCTTCTTCTGATTTCACCTCAAATTCTATATCGATTGGATCTCCACTCTACATCAAGAAAATGAGAGAGAAATCATCTGTAAGATATAAGCTCATATAAAAAATACAAACAACATCTCTAGGAGTCCATGTTCTAGATGCTCCGTCCCACCAACCTTGTAACAGTGAGGGATGGTGTGACCTTCCTGTGTGGAATCCCGGGAATACAGAGGACGGTGACATCTCTCTGGTGGGTTCCTGGTATTATGTGGCTCCATCATATCCTTGTGTCCTTCTGAAAACTTCTCCATCACTCCATACTCCTCATCCTCCTCTTTATACTCTTCTTTAACAACAATATTATCATCCCCGAGATTTCCACTCTGAATATATAATAAAACATTCATTGTAACAAACATGCTTTGTATAAATCAGAACTACCAATAATTGTCACTCATCTACCTGATGATGGTGAGGAATGGTGGGATCTTCCAGCACTAACCTCTCCAGTCAGCAGCTCCATCATCTTCTTGGTGACTTCTAGAATCTTCTCCATGTTGTGTCTCTCAGGTTTTAGGGAGTCACATGGATGCACTGTGATGGTCATATGATCACCTGACTTCACAAGAGGAAATCTCTGTATTGGAGAACCAATAGGAATATCATGTTAGAATCCCAGAATCCTCCTCACCCCTCCGGTCAGGTCTGTGTTTTATTAATAGAGATAAGAGTGATGTCATGTGACCTCCCAGAATCCTCCTCACCTCTCCGGTCAGCAGGTAGATAATCTCCAGGGTGAGATTCAGTATCTTCTCAGTCATGTGACTCCGGTCCTCCTCCATCCTCATTGGTGCCATCATTTGATCTATACAGGTCTCCTTGTAGACGGATAACTTTGGGAAATTAAAGTAAGAATTATCTGGATGGTATTGGTCACACAATAATAGGATGTGGATGTGGGGGAGGGGGGGGGGGGTGGGGTAGTAGGAGGGTTGTTGTACATTTAACCACCTCAATGCCTGACACTTTTACCCCCTTCCTGCTCAGGCCAATTTTTAGCTTTCAGCGCATTCACTCTTTGAATGATAATCCCCGCTAGGTTTTTAGTTTTTTGATATATAAATAAAAAAAATACAGAAATGTTGAAAAAACAATGTTTCTGTTATACAATTTTGCAAATAAATAATTGTCTTCATGAATTTAAGCCAAACTTTATTCTGATGTATTTCTTTGGTAACAATAACCCAAATCAGTGTATATTATTTTAACTGTATGAAAGTTACAGAGACTACAAACTATGGGATATATCTGAAAAGTGATCAGTCCTGATGTACTGACTGTCTAATTTCTTGAGGTCCTAAAATGCCAGGATAGTATAAATATCCCTCAAAATGACCCCCTTTTTTTAAATTAGACAGTCTAATGTGTTTAATAAGAGGTATGTGGAGTTTTTTGAAGCTGTAATTTTTTAGGAAATTATAATTTTTTTCATAATTGTGAGAAGCAGGTTATTTCTCACACACACAGCATAGGCATACTAAGAAAAACACCCCAAAACACATACTGCTATTCCTTCCAAATAAAAGGGTATCATATGTGAGACTTTTTCACATCCTAGATGCATAGAAAGACCCAAAATCCAAGGAGCACCTTTTGGCCCTCAAGGATCATAAATTACACGTCTAATTTCCCGACTACCTATCACATTTTTAGAGGCCCTGGAGCACCAAGACAGTGGAAACACCAACAAAATGACCTTATTTTGGAATATAAACACTCCCAGATATTTTCTGAATGGGAGTTTTTTGAAGATGTAAAATACTGCTTAGCGTTTTTAAAAATGTTTGAAATTCGCAAATGGTGGTACAGACCATAAATTTCCTCATTGTAATATACAGGGTTATTCTACATTTCCACACTATATATGTGTGTATCATCATCTGCTGGAGATAAAAGACGACACAGGGGCAGATCCACGTACATCGGCGCATATTTCTGCCGGGCGTAGTGTATCTAAGATACACTACACCGCCGTAACTTACTTTTTTTTTTGAATCCTCAAATAATGCGCGCCGTAAGTAACAGCGGCATAGTGTATATTTGGCGGCGTAAGGGCGCGCAATTTTAAATCGATGTGATGGGGGGCGTGTTTTATGTAAATACGTTGTGACCCGACGTAAACTAAGTTTTTTTTGAACGGTGCATGCGCCGTCCGTGGGGGTATCCCAGTGCGCATGCTCGAATTTAAACCAGAACAAGCCAATGCTTACGACGGTGACGTCATTCTACGTAAATCCCTATTTGCGAACGACTTACGCAAACGACGTAAAAAATTCGAATTTTGACGCGGGAACGACGGCCATAATTAACATTGAGTACGCCTCATAAGAGCAGCAGTAACTATACGCCGGAAAAAGCCAAACACAAACGACGTAAAAAAATGCGCCGGACGTACGTTCGTGGATCGCCGTATCTAGCTAATTTGCATACTCGACGCTGAATTCGACGGAAACGCCACCTAGCGGCCGCCGGAAAAATGCACCTAAGATCCGACGGCGTACTAAGACGTACGCCTGTCGGATCGATCCCTCATTCCATCGTATCTTGTTTTGTGGATACAAAACAAAGATACGACGCGGGAACTTTGAAATTACGCGGCGTATCAATATAATTCGTTTGTGGATCTGGCCCACAGTGACTATGGAGGAAGAGGACGGACATGACGGGGGTTACTGGGTGTAAATAGAAAATAAGACCCGGATTCAGATACATTGGTGTATCTTTAGTGCGACGTAGCACATCTGATATGCGCTACGCCGCCGTAAGATAGTGAGGGAAGATCAGTATTCAGAAAGCATTCGCCGACAACGTTGCGCCGGCGTAGCGTAAATAGGCCGGCTTAAGCCCGCCTAATTCAAAGTAGGTGGAAGTTGGGCGTGATGTATTTAAATGAATCATGACCCCATGTAAATGAAGCGCCGAACGAACGGCGCATGCTCTGTATCACGTCAAATTTACTCCCTAACATACGCTGGCTCAATGCCTGTGACGTAAACGTAACCTACGCCCAGCCCCATTCTTGTACGACTTACGTAAACGACGTAAAAATCAACGGCTGTTCCGACGTCCATACCTTAGCATTGGCTGCGCTTCATATAGCAGGGGTAACGTTACGCCGGACGTGAATTGGCGTATCTAGCTCATTTGCATATTCAACGTGTAAATCTACGGAAGCGCCCCTTGCGGCCAGCGTAAATATGCACCCAAGATACGACGGCGTACGGCAACTTACGTCGGTCGGAGGAAGCCATATTTCAGGCGTATCTAGTGCTGTGAATAAGGGGCATAGATATGACGGCGCATCTCTACACTTACGCTGCGTATTTGTACATATGCCAGCGTAAGAGGTTTCTGAATCTGTGCCTATGATCTTATTACCTCAACTGCTGCCTCTTCCAGCAATGTCTTCTCTCTACTTCCTCCCGACTCACCTCTCACCCGGAACTTTCTGTCTGTATCTGACATCACTTCCTGTCTGTATTCTATAGAGACGTCCTGTGTATAAGTGAGATCACCACCTTGTGGAGCTCAGAGGAACTGCAGTCCTGAGAAACATCTCGTAGTGTGAACACGTCCTTGTGCTGTGTGTGTGTACTGTATATCCTTATAGATGGGTCATCTCCACTCCCACCAAGGGGGATAGAAATATATTACTGCTCGGGGGGGAGACATTTTGGAGTAAAATTGATGTGAGATTTAGTCATGTAGAAAATCTGTTATATGGATACAAAGAACCCCAGCCCAGAGTAAAGGGTGGAAATGGCTCGTGATCCCCAGATTTGGGCAATTATGTCCCCAATATAAATAGAAAAAAACCTGCGCTATGTGTAACAACTCAAATACCTACAGAAATAACTTCTACCGGACTGCTGCTGTAACAAAGGTAAGTCTTCCCTTTATCACCTAGAAGAGCATTATGTGTCACAGCGCTGTCCTATTGTGTGTGCCGCCCATCAATTATCACAAATACACTAAAATATGTGGAGACATTCATATATAAAGTGCTAGGGGCTCCAATAATATTCTCTGCAGATCTACTGCTTCCACTTTACACCTACTTCATTCATCTTATGGTGTTTATCAATAAATGAAGTAAATTGATCCATGTGCAAATTCATATACAACATAAAGTGCTTTGTGCTCAAGATGCTGTTCCCTGCAGATCAACAACTTCCACCTACTTCTTTAATCTTATAATGTTTTCTACTTTATTAAAAATCTGTGTAAATTCATGTAATCATACAATATTTTGTGCTCAATATAGTGTTCTCTGCAAGTCCACTGCTTGCACTTTGCATCTACTTCAACTAACTTATTGTAGCGCTCACCCCCGAAGGAGCCGCTGGTTATAGATTGGGATGGTGTGTTACCTCTGTGAGCGTCTAGGGGTAGATGATGAGAGCAGCAATGATGGGATGTCCAAGCAGCAGGTGTCTTTTCTTGTGCTTTATTTTACCCAACACGGTAAACAGTAAACTTGAGGTAGATAGAAGAGGTGTAACGGAAGGAGAAGTAGCAGATTCAGGCTCAACGGTATGGAAGCAGTTCTGCTTTCAACGATGCTTTACTTTCGTCGCCACTCCAGCCAGAGTGGGTATAGTGTACCTGGACAGGCCTCTCAGACCGACCTGGCAGCCAGGGTCGGCACTTTGAGAGGAACAGGTCTCTGCCACAGACCTGGACTCAGAACTTAGGACATGGAGACTATTCTCCTCAGTAAACTTCTTCTTGCCTAAATCTCTCTCAGGTAATTTCAATTTGGTCACGACTGACGGGTGGCCAGCATCCACCCCTCAGTGTCCGCTTACCTCGATCCCCGGTGGATTGTCTAGGCCCTGTTGGATCGCCAGCCTCTCATTGGCGCTCCTCAGACAAACTCCCCACCAAACAGCTATCTTGCTGGGATCTCCTCAGAGTTGGGGCCCAGTCGATTACTGGAGCCCCGCCATGGCTTTAAATGTTCCGGGCCAACATGGTCCCGGAACCAGGAACACCGCGTGGCACACGCACCCCGGCCTTGTAGGCCATCTCGCCGGGGAGCCGTGATGTGTGGTCACCCTGAAGGTGGGTGCCACACCAGGAACAAGAACCCGCCTAATGGCGTCTGCTCCAGAAGTACCCTCTCCCAGCATGCCCTGCAAGGGAAAACCCCTCCTGATTGGCTGCTGGCAAGAGGCACCCCAGCCTGGATTCCACTGCTGCCATCTACTGCCCCGGGGTGGAACAACACCCCAGCAACAACAGAATGAGCCCACAGTACAGTCCAGCTGAAGCAGAGACCCAATTTAGACAAATCAACTGGATGAGAGCTAACTAACTCTCTCATCCCACTTAAATTTAAGATAGCACCTGTACCTGAAAGTACACAGGCGCTACATTATTAAAAAAAATATCCCCAAATCAGTGAAAAGTAGTAGTGTAGCCATGGCCTTCTTCCTCCTCTTACACACTTGATGGTGAGGGCGCCCCCTTAGTAGTGCTTCCCCACTCACCAGAGCAATATGACTCCCAGCTTTTCATCTACCAGAGTCACCAACATCCTTCACACTCTCCTCACCTCCGATGGATCCTCCTCGCTCACTCCTGCAAGTCTTCTGAGGTTTCTGTCAGTCTCCCTCCTAGACTCGGCTTCCTCCTCCGACCGCTGTTCCAGCAGGAGCTCCGCCTCTTCATACACACTCAGGGGCTCCGCCTCTTCATACACACTCAGGGGCTCCTTCTCTTCATACACACTTAGGGCTCCGCCTCTTCATACACACTTAGGGCTCCGCCTCTTCATACACACTCAGGGGCTCCGCCTCTTCATACACACTCAGGGGCTCCGCCTCTTCATACACACTCAGGGCTCCGCCTCTACATACACACTCAGGGGCTCCGCCTCTTCATACACACTCAGGGGCTCCGCCTCTTCATACACACTCAGGGCTCCGCCTTTACATACACACTCAGGGCCCCGCCTCTACATACACACTCAGGGGCTCCACCTCTTCATACACACTCAGGGCTCCGCCTCTACATACACACTCAGGGAGGAGAGAAAGGGGAATCCCACATCATGCAACGCCTTTTATTAAAAGGAAATACTAAAATCTGCTCTCACTGAAGTGGGAAGCTGCCACATTTGGCATTGGTAGTCATACTGCAACTGAAGGTTCATCTTGGCTGAATACCCAATCAGTGCAGCCGTTATCTCACCCCAAACAGGGCAAATTCACTCCAAACCCAAACCAAACCAAACAAGTGATCTGTTTATTGGTCCCTTATTGGTGACCGATGGGAGAAGGATCCCCTCATGTCAGTGATCAGTGAAAGAAGGACATTTTTACATTATCATGAAATTGTTGTGTAGCGCTACCCCCTCAGGAGCCGCTGATTGATTTGGGATCTACTCTCTCTTTGCTTGGCTCACCCCTATTTAACTGGCTCGAACCCTCCCTTGAAACATCAGAAACCTGGTGGGTGTATTGTGACCTCTGCTTGGCTGGGGTCACAATAGCAGGCATACAACATGCAATGACATATGTATCAACAGTTAGAGATGTACAGAACTGTTCGCCGGCGAATAATTTGCAGCGATTTTTGCGCGTTCGCCGATGCGCGTGAACATATGCGCTGTTCGATCCGCCACCTATTAATTAACATTAAGCAAACTTTGACTATCTACCTCACAGTCAGCAGACACATTCCAGCCAATCAGCAGCATACCCTCCCTCCCTGACCCTCCCACCTCTCTGGCAGCATCCATTTTAGATTCATTCTGAACCTGCATTCTTAGTGAGAGGAGGGAAAGTGTTGCTGCTGCTGAATTGATAGGGAAATCTATAGCTAGGCTAGTGTTTTCAGTGTCCACTCCAGTCCTGAAAGACTCATCTGATCTCTGCTGTAAGGACAGCACCCCAAAAAGCCCTTTTTAGGGCTAGTATATCAGTCTGCTTTTTTTTTTCCTGTAATCTAATTGCAGTTGCCTGCTAGGCAGCGTGTGTGTCAGGATCACAGCGTACACTGTGCCCAGTGCCACCCACCACTCATCTATCTTGGTGGCACAGTAGATAACATTGAAAAAAAAATAGTTTTACTGCAATAGAATAGTAGTCAGTTGCCTGGCTGGCAGCGTGTGTCAGGGTACAGCGTACACTGTGCCCAGTGCCACCCACCACTCATCTACAGTATCTTGGTGGCACAGTACATAACATTTAAAAACAAAAAAAAAATATTACTGCAATAGAATAGTAGTCAGTTGCCTGGCTGGCAGCGTGTTTCAGGGTACAGTGTACACTGTGCCCAGTGCCACCCACCACTCATCTATCTTGGTGGCACAGTACATAACATTTAAAAAAAATTGTTTTACTGCAATAGACTAGTAGTCAGTTGCCTGGCTGCCAGCGTGTGTCAGGGGTACAGCGTACACTGTGCCCAGTGCCACCCACCACTCATCTATCTTGGTGGCACAGTACATAACATTTAAAAACAAAAATTACTACTGCAATAGAATAGTAGTCAGTTGCCTGGCTGCCAGCGTGTGTCAGGGGTACAGCGTACATTGTGCCCAGTGCCACCCACCACTCATCTATCTTGGTGGCTTAGGGTTAGGGTTACAGATAGGGTTAGGGTTACAGACTGTAACCCTAACCCTGTCTGTAACCCTAACCTAACCCTAACCCTATCTGTTACCCTAACCCTATCTGTTACCCTAACCCTATCTGTTACCCTAACCCTATCTGTAACCCTAACCCTATCTGTTACCCTAACCCTATCTGTAACCCTAACCCTATCTGTTACCCTAACCCTATCTGTAACCCTAACCCTAAGCCTTACACTAACTGATTAGGGATGAGCTTCGCGTTCGATACGAACGTATGTTGGACTCGAACATCGGTCGTTCGATCGTTCGTCGAAACTCGAACAAAACGGGTCGTTCGCGCCAAATTAGAGTGACGCAAAACATCCCATAATTCACTGCGGCGTTGAGCGCTGATGATTGGCCAAGCATGCTGTATGTCCCGCATGCAGTGGCGGCTGGTGCTCTATTTTTTTGGGGG
Source organism: Rana temporaria (assembly GCF_905171775.1). Lineage (NCBI taxonomy): Eukaryota > Metazoa > Chordata > Amphibia > Anura > Ranidae > Rana > Rana temporaria. The sequence goes on along the minus strand of NC_053492.1, from coordinate 4,963,183 downwards.
GGCGCAAACAAAACCCCAGTCAGGCCCCCCCCCCCCCCCCCCGCCACTCGCAGACAATGGGACCTGCAGACAGACAGAGAGACAGATAGATAGATAGACAGACAGATAATAAAACAAATAGATAGATAGATAGATAGATAGATAGATAGATAGATAGATAGATAGATAGATAGATAGATAGAGGGAGGGG